>NC_036647.1:2172939-2395048 GCF_002806865.2 Cucurbita pepo subsp. pepo
GGGGGGGGGGTTGGTGGGGGCAACAAATGAATTGCTACAAAAAAGGTTTGGAGGGCCTGCCATCATTGACTGTCCTTGAAAAGCAGCTGTTGTATGGTTTAGTTGAATAATTGAACTCAAACATTGGAATCACAGCCCAAAGATGATGAATCGAACGATCAGTGGAGTAAGAGCCGGTACTGAATTTTGTCGATCCTATGTTGGCATCCACATCATAGATCTTGTCACTCTAAATTCGTCATTGTCAAGAAAACTAGCTGACCATAAAAATGTAAATTGAGGTTCAGCTGGCAGTTCCCGCTTGAGAACGGTGATTTGGAGCCTTTAAAAGCATCTAGGTCATGAATAATACTCACACGTTTATGCATCTCTAATATACATCATCATTGTCTTGATTAAGGACGATAATGCTATGTCATGTTTCTATACCTATGTAAAAGTTTGTCTAGCATTATTTAAGAATAACTTTGTGGGAGAGATTTTGCAGTGTGAAAGATACATTATAAACATTTTGATTATAGTGATTGACTACCATTCGTGTAAGATAATTTCTTATCTCGGAACCACCTAAATTTTTGTGTCTCTTTGTTTAATTTTTGCTTGTGGGTGTGTAAGTACAAACGATTTTGCTTCCACTTCCGCTGCAACATCTCTTATTCTCGTTTTACTATTGCAATTGGAGCAAGGTGTCCAACTTAAAAGGAGAGGTACATGAAAAAAAAAAAACGAAAACTAAAAATACTTTGCCAAAAATAAATGGTCAGAGATCAATTGACTATATTTTTGTATCAATAATATAATATATTTATTAATTAACCAACTAACATATTAAAATTTAAAATACTCATTAAAACCAATAAAATCTCGAAGAAAACATTAAAACTAATACTTAAATACTACCTTATTACTTTAATATTAATATATTTATCTAATTTTTCTGCAGTCGAACGCACCGTATTGTCAGTTCCCTCGTCCCGCGCGCCCTTGGCATACAGACTATCCTCCTCCGAAATGGAACTGAACGTATAAACATTAGGGCGCGGCAGCGGCAGTTCTTTGGTTGCTTCGACACGGTTGCTCCGTCACATTCAGATGTCCCGGCCGATTGTCCTGTCCGACGAGGAGGACCAGTACTCTACACCTCTTCCGATCCCCTCCAAGAAACGTCGAACTGAGTCACATGCCTTTCCCAGTATAAAATCCACCGTTCTTGTGCTTGATGATGATCCGACTCCACAAAAATCCGGTAGCAACTCTGCGGCCTCGTTCGTGCCGGAGACGCCTCTCTCTCAGCCTCCGAGCTCTGACGTCGTGATTGTTAAATGTACGAAGGTGCCATTGGACTTGCCTGCTAGGGATTTGAATTCGGACCATAAGTTCGCTGGTTAGTGGGTTTTATTCTCTCCGTTGTTAGTTTTATGATTTTATCTAGTTTATTGTTGTTTCGGTTCGCCTCTCTTGACGGTACACTTGAATAATTTTCCCGCGCAGTAGTTTTGATCATAGCAACTGTGTTGATGCTGCCTATGAGTAGTCTGAAATAGATTGGCACCGTTTTGTTTGAATTGAACCCTCAGGAATCAGTGGATTGATATGCTTGGAGTCCGGTAGTGAATCTGAAAGTGATTCTCTGAAGAAAAGGTGTGGACCGAGTGAATGGATCGGTTCTGACTGTGATGACATGAAGAACTTAGGATCGACTTCTAAATTTGACTCGGCAGGATCGGGACCTTCTATTGGTAGGTTCATGTTATCCTTGGTTTCCTTTTCTTTTTTTTATTGGCAATTCCTGCAATTTTTACTTTGTAGAATGAACAAAAGTGTGTTCAATTTCCGGACTTCGCCGTCCTTGAAAACTATCGACATTAATGGAAGTGTTTGTCCAGGGAATGATGATCTGCAGGAAATTTCAGGGGATACGAAGCCTTCAACTGTTGGCCGAGATGATTATATATATCAGGTGGTTCATCTCGAAGCAAGCTCATAATATCTATTGTTTTCTATAGATTTTAAGGTAGAATTATAAACATCAAACTTTTTTTAGCCTGTTAATGTTCTCTTAATGAATTTTAACTTTCTTTGCATACTTCTACTACAGGACATTGAATATAGAGACATGCTGAGTTGGTTTTGGGTTTTCTTTCACAAGGAATTGTATTGTTTAGAAACATGCATTTTTCATAATTATTATTTTTAAATTTTCTTTCAATTGGCAGTTTTCGTAGATGAAATATTTGATTGAAAATTACTACGTGAATTTTCTAACTTTCTGCATTGTGTCTGTATAATTTTCTTATTGCACACATCCTTCTCATGTGCGTCCTGAATTTCATTTTAGCATTCTTGTTTCCATGTCCTTGCTCTTAGCAGTGCTCATTTTATAATTATGTTGCTTATGCCATTTGAATTAAGGACCATGGTAACGAGTTATGCAAGAGCATCATATTTTGCCACAATTTATCACGTGATGTGCTTTGATGTACTTTTTCCATTGGCCTCTTGATTTTTGTTACCTTCATGAGATAAATTCTGCTGAGTTTAATTTGTATCATCAAGAATATACTTTTCCTACTTTGTTGGATCTTGTTACCTCTGTAGTCAAATTTTCTGTGCCAGAAGTAACTTAATGAAGCCAAGTGATCACATTAGCTTCTAGCCAGCTAAAGCGGAAGCTGTTATCATGGTCATACATTTCCCTTGTCTTCCTTGTCCTGTCTTTATGGAATCTTGAATTATTTTATTCAAACTTATAATTTAGGGCTGGAATTGTTTGGTGAACATTAATCTTGAGATGCCAAATTTTAAGTTATTCATCAATGATCACAAGAGACTTGTTTCTTTTATGAAAATGAAAAAAAAAAAAAAAAAAAAGTACCTATCAATTGTGTTTTTAGACTTTTTGCTCCTCTTTGTCCTTTAATCAATCATGAGTTGTTCTGAACAAATAAGTTGGATGTTTGATCAGGTTCATGATTTTCCTGAAAAGGAAAATGTTGGAATGGAGCAGAATGATAACACTATAAAAGCAACAGGAAGGAAATCCGATGCCGAGAAGAACAAAAACGTTGATAAAGCAATGAGGAAGAAGGCAACTAAAGATGACAAAATTCGCTTAATGGAAGAGAAGAAGAAAAAGAAGGAAGTAGGTTCTGATTCCCCACCCTGAATTTAAAGATAAATGGGTAAATCTTTTGAACTAATTTGTTGGTGATGATATCTGACATAGCTAGAGAAGTTGCAAAAGGCGGCCCAGAAGGCTGAAGCTGCAGAAATGAGGAAAATGCAGAAAGAGAAGCAAAAGTGGGAAAAGGGGAAACTTGCATTGAAGTCCATTGTAGCAGAAATTGATGCTAAAGTAGTGGAGTTGGGATCAGTTGGTGGTGAGTCCTCTAATTTCTATTCACTTTTTATTTCTCAAAATTTCAACACCACCCAGAAACAAATTCATTGTCTTACCATAGGTCATCTGCTAACAAGGTTTGCTGAAAAAGGGATTACATTCCGTATCAAGTCTAATCCAATTGAAAGGTCAATTGTGTGGACTATGAAGGCTCCAGAGCATATTTCAGAGGTAACAAATGCTTTCTAGCATGAAGTCTACAATAAATGTTGGGTGCTTTTTTCTCTGTTCTTTTGATAAAAGAAGACACTTTTTTGAAAATTTTAGTTTGTGGCAATCAAGATTTGTCCGGCATATGGATTTCATTTGCATTCAATTATAAGTTTGTTGTGTATAATTGTTATTGGTTATCTTTTAACAAGATTTTATTTTATTTTTCCTTTATCCTGTGTCTTTCAAGGGACTGGAGATTGCATATGTATTACTAATGTACGAGGCTGAAAATTTTTGTGAGCTTCTTAGCAAGGAGTCACTTGTGCATCACGTTGCCAGAGTTCAAAGCCATTACCCATCGTACACTATCTGTTACCTCACCAATAGGTTAATGGCATTTATCAATAAAAGGTGAGGATTTGTACAATTCTATTCAGTATGACGTTTCGTAATGCAAGAACCTTGATTCATTAACAAGTTTGAGACCCTATAAATTATTTTACTTTTTATCTTTTTTTTCATTTTTTTTTCATGTTAACTTGCTTCACGCTTAGAATTCTTTTCATCCCCTGAAATTTTATAAGTTTCACAAACTTCTATGTTGTATTATTTATGCTTGAATTACATCTCTTGGATCTGTTTTTAATTACCAAATGGAACTGAACGTGATACTGATTACAACTAACAGTGTCTTATGTCATAATATCACTTGGTTGTCGTATGTATGAGTTTTTTTTCCTTTTTTTTTTTTTTTTTTTTTTTTTTTTTTTNCTTAACTATTCTCATGAGATAACACCCTAATACCTTTGTGTGTCAGATTTCCCATCATTTGCACGGGCATTTGCATAATTGAAACCAAGACAAAGATATATATATATATCTGTCACACGCCCTTGGCAATTTCAGAATCTTTGTCTTGGTTTTTCTTCATTAATTGTTTAAAAATTTGAAGTTGCAAGCTCGAGATGCTCAAAACTGTAATTTTTTTAACTTTTCAGGGAACAGGAGAAGTACAAGAACTCAGCAAGCAGTAATGGTTGGATACGTCCACCTGTTGAGGAGGTTTGAATAACCACGAACGCTTATGAACACAATCCAAATTTTATACTTCAATGTTGCAGTACGAATCCTCATGTTTCTCGCATGTTTCATCTAGGAATTGGCAAAATTGACTACTCATTTTGTCAAGGTACGTTCTAGGCAGTGTGTAGATGAAGCTGAGGTAGCTGACCATATTGTTGGTTTGACTTGCAGTCTGGCATCCTGCCAATTCAGGTGCTGAATACTGTTCGCAGATTTCAGTCTAGCATAACTTCTTGAAGTGTGAAAATTAGTTTTCTGTTAACTCGGCTTCAATTGTTTCATAAAAAGACTTGGCTTCAATTACTAATGTAAAGTATAAGTTAGTACAGTGAAGTTGGGTCTAGAAAAGATATTTCGTATACTGTTCATTGATCCTAAAAACTAAATATTGTATGTAAAGAAGCTTAAATCATGAGATTCCTGTTTATTACTAGCTTTAGATGTTGCATTGGTTCCATCGTTCTTTTGACATGGTATGTTAGCAAATATGGACATAGGCTATCGTCACACCCCATGTACACTTTCTGTCTCATATTTTAATCCTTATTCAGAGTTATCTATATTTACCTTTGCTTGGTTGTAACATTTAGGAAAAAGCTGACACATCTATCCGTCAATGCAAATGGATCCATTATACCCAAAAATTGTATTGACAGGAATATGATAAAGAAGAGCTTGTGGTGAGTTTTTCTCATCCTTACCAATAATTTCAAAATTTATCAACATTTATTTTCTTAACTATTCTTCCATTTTCTTGGTATATATATTAATGAATTTATAGCTGTAGTTGAGTTACTGACGAAGAACAGCTCTCGTCTGTCACCATACTGCTGGGTTAAAAGCTAAATAGAGTAGTTGGCATGAATTTGATCTCTGCATCGTTCTGTTTTATGCTGACACCATTCTGAAACCATATAAATTAAAATCAAAGGCATTTCCTTTGTTTTTTGGTACTTGATTNCTTAATAGTATACATTTATGGTATACTACCGTGTTAACGCATCTCTACTTTAACTAAAAGATTGTAGGTCCGAATCCATTGCCCCACATTTTATATAATATCCTAAAATAAAGTTATGTTGCACTGTTTCTGGAGTAAAACTTTTTTTACTATGTTATTCGTCTTTTTTTTCTTTTTCTTGCAGCCCTTAACTTCTTTTAATTAGCATCGATGGGATTCCATATCAATATGAATGGCGTTGCTTTTTGTAATCAGGTTAAAAGCTTTGGTAGCAATTCCAAAGGTACAACCACGGTTTGCCGTAGCAATATGGAAGAAATATCCAACCATGAAATCTCTTTTGAGTGTGTACATGGATCCATGTAAATCTGTGAGTATGGAACAAAACTAGTACCTTATCCTTGCTTATCATAAGCTAGCAGTCATAGTAGATAATGTCTCTTCTTTGTCCACTCATGTGTTAACAGGTGCATGAAAAGGAATTTCTGCTGAAAGACTTGACGATCGAAGGGTTACTCGGTGATGATAGAAGATTAGGAGAGATGTGTTCAAAGAGAGTATACAGGATACTTATGGCTCAAAGTGGAAGCATGAGAACCGATGACGTTGAGGAGGGTGCTGACATGTTCAGATCCCAGTCGCCTTAATTAATTATCCAATCCTATTATCACACCATCAATTTAATGCAATAGCTTATTGCGAGTTTCACGGTCTTACAGACAGGTTGGAGGACTAGAGTGCCGTCGTTACCTTATCACAAATGTCACTTGGAGGTCTGCAGAAGGCGCAACTCCGTAAGCGACTTGTGGAGCGAAGGGTAAATGAATAAATTGTTGTCCAATAGCCATTTCTTGGATGAACGGAACCTGAATGCTCTCGTGAACAAGGTAGAAACAAACTGTACTATATATGTGCGTTGATGTTCATTGATGGAAAACCAACACTTCACCTTGAATTTGGATGTTCATTGATGCAGTGTTGAACATATATGTGTCTCTTTACTTGTGGTGCTCAGAATTTCTTACCAAATCTTTATATATAGTATATATGTATGTCTGAGAAGTGCATTACAATATAATGCTATAGTGCTAAAGTACACTCACAAAATGATAAAGATTTATAGCCATTTATGTGCACATTATTACAAAGAAACCATTCATTTCCAATTGTTTTTAAGCTTATCAGTACAACTTGTACGTGCAACGTAGAATATATTTTTCTCATTCTCAATGAAACATTTCATGCCCAAAACTAAATTATAACTAGATTAGAGCAAACTACCACTTCGAGCAAAGTTCGTTTCGAATCGTCCTAACCCACATTATTAAGCTGAAAAAAGGGTTCAACTGCAGGCTGAACCCACACATTTGACAACTACAATATCCGCAGTGGTCTGCTTTAGTTCGTGTATTCTCTATCTATACACCATCTATCTAGGCAAGCAATCTAATGCCTAAAGTTCGCACCCAGATTCGGTGCAACAGCTTCTGTAATCACAATACAAGGATTATAATGACTAAAGCTACAGGATATTGAGTGAAGAATCTATACTGAGTGAAGAATCTATACAGTTGCAAATCACATACCAGAATATTTGGAAATGACCGTAAATATAATTGTTGGCCAAGTCCTTAACTATACATTGTCTTTGTATGGAGTTGGTTCTATATTCTTATTGGTACCTGACAAATTCACTCATGCTAAGACCATCACCACTGGAGGAGACCTAGCGGGAAACAGGCAAGTCAAGATCAAAGGGTCCCAAGGAGTCGCTCTGTGTAGAACATAAAAGGTAACGGATAAAATGCTACTTGCAAAATAAATAAATAAAAAAGAGAGAGAAGGGAGAAGAAAAAGGCTGTGCAATTTGCAACGAGGCGTACCCAATTGATTCTTGACAGCCCAAGGCTGCTTTCATCATGATAAACCCGCGAACAGAACATCAGATCAGTCTTGGATTCTTTATCAGCAGGATCTTGAGAAAGCTCAGATCGGTTATGGGCCTGTAGAAAATAGCAAAGTCTCTGCATTACTATTAAGTATACATACAAAGGATTAAAATATATCATGATCTACTGGCTTAAGTTTTTAGATTTAAAGGTCATTTAACCTGATATCAAAGAAAAAGATCTTAAATTTGAACCGACGCACCTAGTGTTTAGAATGCATATAAATACTAAATATAACATATCAAGTATCGACTTGATAAAAGTGAGTTTAGTGATTATCAATTACACGCAACAATTTCACAAAAGATATTTAAAAAAAGGACAAAAAAACAATTACACGCCACTGTGGAGTTTGCTGAATTTCTCGTAATTTTCGACACACAATCAAATGAAGTATCTGTACATTTAAGCCATTAATCTCGTCCCCATTCAAGTAATTCTAGGCTTCTTCAATCAAATTTTCTATCCCATGTTCCTACATAAATTGGTTGTATTATGGATACCTATCAAATAATATTAAGTTTGAGTGGTCTACCAGTTCCAAAATTTCATAATCCGTAGTTTATAGTGAGCAAACATAAACAAGATCAGTCAAATTGGAACTATAAGATTACTCAACCAGGGCGCTATCATATGATGTCATTAACCATTTCATCTCTAAAACAGACAAAATTGTGCAAAATAAAGGGACGAACCTGAGGTGTTTTAGGAAATTTGAATAACTTGGAATCAGCCTCTTGGAAGGTGCCCCAAGATCTGGCATCTAGAGAAGGAGTATTTTTGCTCGACGAAGAGAGCCTTTTCATAGCAAATGCATCACAAGTCTGCTCAGCATCCAAAATAGACGAATGTTGANATTGAGTTTAGTGATTATCAATTACACGCAACAATTTCACAACAGAAATTTAAAAAAAGAACAAAAAAACAATTACACGCCACTGTGGAGTTTGTTGAATTTCTCGTAATTTTCGACACACAATCAAATGAAGTATCTGTACATTTAAAGCCATTAATCTCGTCCCCATTCAAGTAATTCTAGGCTTCTTCAATCAAATTTTCTATCCCATGTTCCTACATAAATTGGTTGTATTATGGATACCTATCAAATAATATTAAGTTTGAGTGGTCTACCAGTTCCAAAATTTCATAATCCGTAGTTTATAGTGAGCAAACATAAACAAGATCAGTCAAATTGGAACTATAAGATTACTCAACCAGGGCGCTATCATATGATGTCATTAACCATTTCATCTCTAAAACAGACAAAATTGTGCAAAATAAAGGGACGAACCTGAGGTGTTTTAGGAAATTTGAATAACTTGGAATCAGCCTCTTGGAAGGTGCCCCAAGATCTGGCATCTAGAGAAGGAGTATTTTTGCTCGACGAAGAGAGCCTTTTCATAGCAAATGCATCACAAGTCTGCTCAGCATCCAAAATAGACGAATGTTGATCACTATGGTGCTGCTTTGGAACTTCAGAAAATCTCATCTTGGCCGCAGCAATGCATGCATCAAGGGAATCAGTAATTACTTCAGCTGGCTGCACGCCTGCATTGCCCCTTGTTACCTTTGAACTCCAGCTACTGCATTTTCCCAATAAGGAAGCTTCAGACAAGAGGCCTCCCACGCTTATGTTTGATATACTATCTAACTGCAGGATTCCACATTCTGATGACAACTGATGATCATAATCTAACGGTGGCTCATTACCCTAGTTCAAACAGTGTTATCAAATTTCATAAATCATATTATTTAATGTAAGCCAAAACAAACGTACAAATATAATCATTTGGTTTGGCAAAAAACACACATACACTTGTCACAACGTCAGTTGTAGTGTATTCGTCTTTGTATGTCTGCTTAATTTCAAACATTGCATCAGCGTAGCGAAAACAAAGTTTATAATCCTTATCAATGCATCATAATTTTCACAATACGCAAATAATTTGTTACATAGACCTCATACGTAATATGAACTGGGAAAAATAATCATGTAAATTTAATTATAGTAATAATTTGTTCTCTCTTGTAGTAATGTTCATTTAAAATTTTAATAAAAATTGGAGGTTGAATATAATACCACTGGATTAAATGGACAGTCCACTATCTTCTCTGGTGCAGCAGGGTTATTCAGATCATTCATATTGCTTGACTTGATCTCATCCACCATTTGCTCAGATTGTTTGCATTCGCCATCTATGATACGCACGATACTACCGCAACCTCTCTCCAAGCCTTTCGAGGATGAATGGAGTTTAGGAATGGATGTGGAGACCCAGCCGTACCTTGAAAAGGATAATAATTTCCAATAACATATTTAAATGAATAAATAAATCATTACCAAGGCAAACGATAAAAATGTGCACCTTAAGCGGAAAATTGAAGAACCACCAACAGCTGCATAGACATCTCCAGCACTGATGTCACTATCTTTCAGAGTCCATTTTAAACCACAGACAAGATTTGATGGCTTACTGTATGGAAAAAGTGTGAGCTCCCCTCGTGCTGCATTAGAGCATCCCCATTTGCTAATAAGATGATTTAATACCGAAGACATTTTCTTTCGAGCCCTTAAAGTCAGTTCCAAATGTGGGTGATATCCATCCTACAAAAATAAAAGTGATAGTTTTGTCACATCTCTTATATGAACTGAAATACAGATATCATACTTGTCTGTGCTTAATCCACAATGTTTTGTGTTCGAGACAATACCTTTTCCAATGCTATGCGGGTCTTTTCATTTATTGGAAAAAGTTGAAGCTTGATCTTTGTGCGAGGGTGGGGCATCTGTGTGGGATAAAGATGAAGAAGAGGTGACCTCTCTGTCATTTCTGTCGGATTAGTTCGATCAACCGAACTCTGTGCATTCTTCAAGTCATCTGCTCTAGATCAAAAAAGTCTCTAGTTTATAAACAACAGTCTTGTAAATAAATAAAGAAAGAAAATCACTGTACGCAAAGAAATTTGTTCCTTTTTTCACACTGGAACAGTACACATAATCTTTCACATGACGGGACTAGAACATCAGTTCAAGACAGGAAAAATACCCCAAGAAGAGGCATGAAATTTAAGGAAAATATCTTGTATCGAACAAGTCATTTGAAACAAAAGAAATTGGTCGTTAAACCTTCAATGTGTGCATTATCAAGAGATTTTATCTCCTGAGAAATTATCTTTCTATACTTCTGAACTCCAATCGTGTCAGCAGATGTCCCACACCTTTTCCCCAATTTTTCTGCCCTTCCATCTGGGTGCCTGCCTGTTTTCATTATGTTTCAACTTTCCAGCACTGAATAGGATCTGAGGAGAGTTCCTTGAGCTATCTATCCAAAAAGGAAAATTAAGATGGCAGAACCTGAAACGGCTAAGAGTCAGCAAACTTTGTCATCATGTAACTGTGTGCATTTCATGTTATCGTGACAGATGCTACACAGGAAACTACCAAATTGTTCGCGCATGGCTGCATTTCAATTTTTTACCCTTTTGTTTTATTGAGTGGAAATAAAACCGTCCAGAAAACCTAATTCCAGTTATAGATTTTCTTCATGGTCCAAATCCTCCCCCATAATAACGATGATAATGTACACTATTTTAAGTTGACCAAATCAAGTAGTTCTGTCACTGTCATGATAAACCATAGAAATCCCTGAACTAACTCGGAAACGTACCTACCACAGGCATCAGCAAATTTCCAAGCGTCCATAAGGAGAACTCTATACAAAAAATCGAACATAAATCACGCACTCAAAAGCCGCAATTAGCACTTCAATGGTTGAAATTTATTATCATCCAACCCAGATCTGTAGATCATAACCAAAATACTAAGACAAAAATGGTAATAAGGCATACTTTAGGTCATTGGATCGCAGGGCATAAATTTGCAGCTGAGCATCAAGAAACACCATACAAACACAGACTACTAAAACTCCGCACAAAGCGAACCAATTATTCAAGTCACCAATAAACGCTACTAAGAAGAAACAAAATCGATCAAGAAAGACGTATTGAGTCCAACAAAAAACAAAAACAAAACATACGACTTGAATTTCATAAGTTTCAGAGCGAAAGATAAGAGATTACAACCCAAGGAGGTAGCAATCAAAATTGATTGAATTTTCGAATAACAAATAGGTAGAAGGCGAGAACGTACACAGATTTCAGAATCTTTCGCAGCAGAGACGTTCGGCTTGAGAGAGATTTGAATTGAGACGTGAAAATGATAACGCGGGAAATATAAATTTTTCAGATGAGTCAGTTGCAGTTCCGCCGCAGATTTTCGCTCTCTCCCGCTTTTATACATTCCACTATTCTACCAATACAAAATGACGAATTTGCCCTTATAGCATTTGCCATTTGCCCAATAAAGCAGCCTTTAGTTTTTTCTTTTTTCTTTTTTAATTTGAGTAGTTGATGTAATTTTAGTTATTAATAAATATTTGAAATAAATATAATCTTTTATAAAATAAACACGCACCCTTGTCAATCCAACCAACTTGAAATTTAAAATTTATTAAAATTTTAAATAATTAATTTAACGAAGGTAAATATCTTATTATTAAATAAATTAAGACAACTTATTTATATTTTCCTATTAAATAAATAATGAGATAACATATTAATTTTAAAAAATAATTATATTGGATTAGGCTAAAATTTGTATTTATTTAAAAAAATGAGATGGTTTTTAAATTATTATTGAAAAAANAGGTTCGTACTTGCCTCGACCTTTCACAGTTTTGACCGCTTCGTTCTTTCTCGCCTGCTTTTGTTTGTTTGCACTTGCAGGAAAAAGTCTATTTCAATCGAATCACACACGAAGCATCGTTGATTCTTCTCTTTTTTTGTTCAATTTTGTTCGTCTGGGCTGTTTCCTTCGATTGAGATTCCATAAACCTGTTCTTCTTGATCCATTGTGTCGTGCGGAGTCTGGTAGAAGTAGATTTAATTTAATGTGCGTTTTGCTTCAATTTTCTTTTGTTTTTATGTTTATTGTTTTGCTTGTTTGGATTACGTAGAAGTGAGATCTGCTGATCGGTGTGTTCAATCTCCGCAGGAATTTGGGTCTCCTTTGTGATTTTAACCTGTTGATTTTGTTCTTCAGCTCTTGAATATTTGTCCACTTTATTTCGTTGTTTAGCTTATTGTCTCGATTCTAGTTGTCTTAGCTTGAATTTCTTTTGGGGTCGTTTTGACTATTTTCTGGATTTTTTTTTTTATTTTTTAATTTTTACATTTACGGTTATACAATGACCTAAGAGTTAATTATGGCCAGAACGTAACAATTCTACAAGGAAACATCTCCGTTGCGATTTACGTATTTATTTTTNGTAAAAATCAGTGTCTGTTATGAACGGGAGTCTGCTGGTTGTCGTTGGTGGAGAGAAGAAGAAAGAGGAATTTAATAGAATTGGAGAATGTCTCTACCAATTCAATCGTTAAACATTCTTCTCCGCCATTTTGCAGCATTTAATGGCGGCAAATCTGGAGCGTTTCTTCTGCTTTTCAACTCCTTTTTAGCTCTCCATCTCTTCCTCTTAATTTCGAAGGTTCGTACTTGCCTCGACCTTTCACAGTTTTGACCGCTTCGTTCTTTCTCGCCTGCTTTTGTTTGTTTGCACTTGCAGGAAAAAGTCTATTTCAATCGAATCACACACGAAGCATCGTTGATTCTTCTCTTTTTTTGTTCAATTTTGTTCGTCTGGGCTGTTTCCTTCGATTGAGATTCCATAAACCTGTTCTTCTTGATCCATTGTGTCGTGCGGAGTCTGGTAGAAGTAGATTTAATTTAATGTGCGTTTTGCTTCAATTTTCTTTTGTTTTTATGTTTATTGTTTTGCTTGTTTGGATTACGTAGAAGTGAGATCTGCTGATCGGTGTGTTCAATCTCCGCAGGAATTTGGGTCTCCTTTGTGATTTTAACCTGTTGATTTTGTTCTTCAGCTCTTGAATATTTGTCCACTTTATTTCGTTGTTTAGCTTATTGTCTCGATTCTAGTTGTCTTAGCTTGAATTTCTTTTGGGGTCGTTTTGACTATTTTCTGGATTTTTTTTTTTATTTTTTAATTTTTACATTTACGGTTATACAATGACCTAAGAGTTAATTATGGCCAGAACGTAACAATTCTACAAGGAAACATCTCCGTTGCGATTTACGTATTTATTTTTAGTTTGAGATCTGAATCCCCTAATCTTAAATGCTATATCAATGAAAGCGCTTTAAGTAGAAAGACCTGCACTTTGAAATTGGCCTGTGTGTTTACTTTCATGAGCTTTCGTTTTGGTTGACTAGTAGATGTTTTGTATGATCAAGCTTGTCTAGCCACCAAATTTTTTGTTTGTAAATAAATTTGGAACGTTGTTGTAAAATTTGAAGTTTTCCTTTGAAACTTGTTGACCTTTAGGATTTATTTTTCTTCACTTGTCATTTTGACCTGGTTATTTTCCCTCTGCACCTACCGTTTTATATGTTTAAGTTAAATCTTGTCTCGATTAAATAATTTAAAATTTTCTTGGTTCTTCTTTGTCCTTCTATTTATTTATTGATACTAGTCATTGGTACTTTGCTGATGGTAAAATTTGTACTACAGATAAGACTGTTGAGCATCAAGATCAAGCACTTCTGATTTTTTTCTTTTGAATGAAGATTGAGAACTTCAAGTGCTGATTAAAAACGAAGTATAGATTGCAATGTCTTCACCTGGCAAGATTGATAATAAGTCAACTCTTGATGCTGCCTCATGGATGTTCAATGTCGTCACGTCTGTTGGGATAATCATTGTCAATAAAGCATTGATGGCCACATATGGATTCAGCTTTGGTATGCATGATAGGGCTCACCATATATTCAAATTATGTTCTTTCTTTTACATTTCTAATAGTATAGTATCCACGTCATGGACAAAGTGAACTTTGGTTGCTAAACATTATTCTTACAAGTTTTATTTTGTTCCAAATGCGATCTTTTTTTATTAATATGTTTATCACGTCGCAGCTACAACTTTAACTGGTCTACATTTTGCCACAACCTCCTTGCTGACTTTTATTCTCAAGCGACTTGGGTATATTCAAGATTCTCGCCTACCATTCCTTGACATTCTTAAATTTGTTATATTTGCAAACTTCTCCATTGTGGGAATGAACGTGAGCTTGATGTGGAATTCTGTTGGGTTCTATCAGGTTTTTTCCCCTTAATTGTTAAATGTTCGTTCTTCCTTCGTTTGTAGAATTAAGACATGAGGTTGTAATTCTTCTCTCATTATCAGATTGCGAAGCTGAGTATGATCCCGGTATCTTGTTTCCTAGAAGTTGTTTTCGATAAGGTGCAATACTCGAGGGACACAAAACTTGCCATACTGTTAGTTCTGCTTGGTGTTGGAGTTTGTACTATAACAGATGTTAGTGTCAACATAAAAGGTTTTGTGGCTGCCATAGTGGCAGTATGGAGCACTGCGTTGCAGCAGTATGTAAGTAACTGCATCATTAATCTTAAATTGGTGCTCTTGTGTAAAATTGTTTGAAATTATGAACTTATTTTTGGGTTATCTTGAAATTACAGTAGTGGCGTGTTGTTGGTTTTCTATCGGATTAGTTTTTATCACTATGTGGTTATCTTGCAGTAGTGGTGTATGATTGAATTTTTGAAAGATAGTTTTTTACCACTGTTCTCATGTTGAAATAAAGGCATTCTGATAGCGTAGTTTCACAATTATTATTCTTCTAATACAGCCTTGGCCCTTTTTCTCTGGGTGCAGTATGTACATCATCTCCAGCGAAAATATTCTCTTGGATCCTTCAACTTATTGGGCCATACCGCTCCAGTGCAGGCTGCTTCTTTGCTGTTAGTTGGGCCATTTTCAGACTACTGGTTGACTGGAAAGAGAGTTGATACCTACGGATACACTTTTGTGTCCTCGGTAAGATTTTATATATAAAAGAATCTGGCATTTTCCTATCTATCACAGTTGATATGGCAGTCCTAAATTCTTTTTATGGGAAACATAAACATTTCATTGGTATGGTGAAATAGACACTCCTTAAAAAACGAAATATTGATTATTGAAATATCTCTAAAAAATCCAACAATTTAATTGCTTTATTATTAATCAGGAAAATTTTAGTTTTAACCACAATAAACCACTAATTAACTGAGTACCTATATAAAATTCGTTATATGCATAGTGAACTAAGGACTGTCATTTTCCCTAATATGACTACTTACAAGTTGTTATTGCTTATGAAACTAAAACTACATGCCTTGAATTAGATGGAGCTTGGATATTTTTTAAATACAAGAAACAATTTGATTGATATGGGAAAGTTTACAAAGAAATCCTGTAAGGACTTCCTACCAAAGCCCAATCCTTCCAAAAGCACACACTGAAGGCCAATATCATTTAGTTAACATTCCAATGAAATCCATCGAAAACCACCCTTATCATTATTTACAAGAGACTAATTGTTGGAAAAGAAAGGTTGTCCAAAGATACCCAAACAGAAACAATGATATTTGGCTATTTCAAACATTCTGTGCAATCCTGTGCTGAATCACTGAACACCTATTATTCCTTTCCAACCAAGATCTTCATAGCGTGGATTTGCTTGCCCTAATGCATAATTTCCTGTGGATCATCTCATGCCATCAGTTCTTCCCAATATTTCTAGTTTTTATTGTCACACCATCAGCTCCCACCCACTTCAATCTATTTGAGAAGAGACAGAAACTTTATTGAAAGAACAACCTAATGGCCAACGAGATAAGAAAGTAGTTGACTTTTTCTTTAAGAATTTTCTTCCCAAATCAGATTGGAAGCTTGTGATCAAGGAGAATCAAATCTCTTGGCGCTTTTATAGTTTCATTTTGACAGAGGAAGGCCCCTTTGAAAGCCTCTGTCCCTGTTTCTCAAAGAAGAGTTTGAGCATCTATAAAATAAGATTGAAAAGGCCATGTCTTTTTACCCTTGCCCCATTACTTTTTTAAATAAAAAGGCCATGTCTCTTTCTCTTCGAGTTTTAAGATTTGTCTCTTGAATAGAGGTGGCCCTTGCATGTCACTTAGATTATGACAAGGCTATATTATCTTCAGAAAACAATTTTTGAAGGTCTTTATTCTAATCTTCTCTAACGGCAGATCCTCCAAGTTTTTTGCATTGATCTCATAGGTCTTTTGCTGGTTTAAGCTTCCTTTGTTAAGTAGTTCAGTAGCGAATAAATTCTGGACAATACCCATCTGTTTAATCATTCGGCTTCATGGAAAATTCTTGCTGGTCCTTTAGAAATGCCGTTGTGAGCTCTGTTCCTCATAGATAGAGGTTTCCAATGATTGGAGGAGACTATTGAGCTACAAACGAAATGCCATCTTCCTTTTGAATGTTTGTTTCAGTGAGGAACAAAACGGCCTCAATAGCTACAAAACATCTGTAATGGAAAATTCTTGCTGGTTCTTTAGAAATGCTGTTGTGAGCTCTGATGTTCCTCATAGATAGAGGTTTCCAATGATTGAAGGGGACTATTGAGCTACAAATGAAATGCCATCTTCCTTTTGAATATTCGTTTCAGTGAGGAACAAAACAGCCTCAGTAGTTATCTTACCTATAGCAGCTTTCAAACTTTTTACCAAACGTGAAGTTTATAGCGGGCTTTTAGTGAAGCCACCGCATTAATGCATGAGCTTCCAAACTCCATAGACTTTGAGAGTAATGTTCCTTAAATTTGTCCACCCACCATAGGCTCGGGATAACCTCACTCCTGCCGTGGGTTATCGTGCTTTGTCTCTGTTTGGACATTTCAATATAGCTTTTTGATAATGAGTTTTTTTATAGATGAAACTAGGAATCTAAGTTCACCGCCAATTACTGTGAAAGTGCCTTCTAGTAATCACTATTATCTCTTTTCTAGCAAACCCTTCTCCTTTTCACCTTATCGCTCAGGATGACTGACTACAGTATAAGTCAATTCATTTCTTTAATTTTTATCTTAGAGTGAGGCCCACTGAAGTTTTCAAAGAACCTGTTAATGTGGCCCACCAACTCCTTCCAGCCTTTTGGTTTTCACTCCAAAGAATAATGATGAACTTGCTTTTCTTGGTTCTGCAAAACTCTTTTTGTAGGTTAGCTAGCCTACCTCCTATTCACTTACATTTACTTGTTAACAGTTTCATTTGTGACCTACAAAGTCTCCTATAACGAACAACCTTTGTGCCCAGTTGTTCAATATCTGCTTGGATCTTGTTGGAGGTAGGATCACATTACCAAACCTCAAGTTGCTTATGAATCTGTGATGTACATGCAAGCTTGATTCCCCTGTACAAATCAAGAAAACCTTATTCCTGGTACATGGATCTCGCCAATAAAAATTTCAATCTCAAATGGAGTGTTAGTAATTCTTTCAGGATGATGCTAATTTAAATAATGCAAGATGGAAATATTTGATGACTTCTTTTTTGCCATTTCATCTGCAAAAGTACGTAGCTAGTTTTTTGCTTAGCAACTGATTGTTACCAATCTGTATCCGTTTGCAGACGTTCTTGATCCTCTCATGTTCCATTGCGGTAGGGACCAATCTCAGCCAGTTCATATGCATTGGTAGGTTCACTGCTGTGACATTCCAAGTGCTCGGCCATATGAAGACCATTTTAGTCTTGACGCTAGGATTCATTTTCTTCGGGAAGGAGGGCCTCAACGTACATGTAGTTATTGGTATGATCATTGCAATTCTAGGAATGATCTGGTATGGCAATGCCTCGTCTAAGCCAGGAGGGAAGGAGCGCCGTAGTTTTTCCTCAACGAGCAGCAAGGCATTAAAGCACGCTGGATCAGAATCTTCCGACCCTGATGAAAAGGTCTAGAGTTGAGTAGAATTTATAGTTTTTATTTATCCCCGCAATAATGTCCAAGGAAGAAAAAATAAAAGGAAATGATATAGAGAAAAGAAAAAGAAAAAAAAAAAAAAAAAAAAAAANAAGAACATTGGATATTTGACTATAGTAGATTCCAGGAGATTCTTGACACGTAATTGGCAGGTCCCTCACTGATTCAAGTTCATTATAGCTTTTTTCCCTTCTTTTATTCACATTAAAAGGTATGCCATCTTTTGGGAGGATGCAACCTAAGGTTCCCCCTACAAAAAGCTTACAATGTTACAGAGACCACAGTAATCAATAGAAAATAGTATAGATATTTTCTCCCTGCAAGATGTTTCAACCTCCATGTCTTGTCGCTGTTCCAACATGTTCATTGGTTGACAATAGGATGATCAGATTTTATGCTTTGTTGATTGAAGTTTTCTTTCTAGATATGATTACCCCATCCCGATAGCCAAACATTAGTGGACCATTAGTTGCAATCTGACTTGTTTAGAAGATCACCCAGAAATTTATACACGTGAGGAACATACCTTGTTATGTGTTAGGTGGGCTTTAAAGTGGAAAGTTCTAAGCAAATAGATACCTCTTGTTGGTTCAATGACTGTGGTCCCTTTGAAAGGCAGTTTGATCTTCCAATTCTTTAAATGAATAATACCTAGCCTGCTATATGGGCTGCATCTGTTCTTTGCAACCCAGTTCTGTGGCCCTATCACAGTTCACCACATGGCAAACTTATCCTTTTCTTTTTTTAATAGTTTGGTATTTTTCTCTGTTAGACTGGTTGGGCTGCAAAAATAAATGGGTGCATGCTGCTAAACAGTTGCGTATTGCTCTTTTTTCCCTTCTTTTTTTAACACACACACCTTTGAAACAGAGAACAGTACCTATGAATAGACCTCACTGTGGCAGTTCTTCTCTGGTGAATGATGCTTTTCATGAGATTAGTTAACTTCAGGCCTAATTTGACACTTGTGGTGTTTATTATCCGCGCAGGGCTTAGACAGCATCTGCTGCTCTCTAGGACTTTTCGTTTGCAGATTGGAAAATGCTCTCTCTCTCTCTCTCTCTCTCTCTCTCTCTCTCTCTCTCTCTCTAACATGTTATTCACAAGAAGATGCCTTATTTCCTATTGTAGCTATGGGTTTTCACCCCCATAAATCTTGGATTTGCTGTGCTCATGATTATATATATGTTTTTTTGGAGACAAGCTAATGCTTAGGTTGGTTATGTTGCCCAGTGGTTCTTAGCCCTCCCCCTTTTCTGACTGAGTGATTCTTTAAGTCATGGAGAAAAAGACAACAGGAAAAGGTTCATGGATTCACTAAAAAGCTGTAGTGAGAGAGAAAGTTAGGTTCACGCACAGCTGCATCTGGGTCCAAGAATATGTCCCTATGTGCCTAAGATTTGGGTACAAAAAATTTGGACATTATCTACATTCATATTCCTTCCACATCATTATTCATCTCCTTTGCTTCCACAATTATCCCCTTGTTTTCAAAGCTGAAGATAGCTTTCGAGCTTTGAATTGTTTAGGATACTGTTCAATTACTCCTATGCTAATAATAAGAGAGAGAGCGAGAGGAGCACTTAAACATATTTCAATCAAACAATAATTGACTTAGCACACATCGCTAATATCACATCGTGATAGCGAAATATCACTGAAAAAAATCAAATATTTCGAATGTTTTCAACTCAGTTCAATTGTTCTTTATTTGCAGTTTTTTGTTTTTTAGATGAATGATAAAGTGAATGTGAAAATTTGAATCTCTTAACTTTTTTTTATTCACGTCTTGATTTTTTAGATCATATTTAGTTTGATTTAGATACGCAACAAATTAACCTAGCCAAAATTTATCTGTCAGATAATATGGTGGATAATGGCCTGTTTAGTTTAAGTTTCAATAATTAAAATGCTTTTTTTTTTTTTTTTTTTTTTTTTTNTTTCTTCAATTCTGAATAGCAACTTTATGAACCGATTCAAGTTCTTGAGAAGCCATTTGGAACGAATTTTAGGGCTTCATGGGCCAAAATAAACCAAATGTTGAGAGACTCGGACCCGTTTTGGTAAAAGGGTTTGAAGATTTTTATTTTCTTTAAAAAGAAAGTATCAAAATTACTGTAAACACAATTATTCAAATTTATAAAATCGCCAAATTACATAGTAGTTTCCAATAAACAAATGAATATTTTGTCATAATTCTAACTTTGATCGTTAAAATTACATTATTTACTTTACGTAGTGGATTATGCTTTTGTGCAACCCATTTAACGTGTTCAAAAATTAAAGAGTCTTAAAAGAAAATACATTTTTTAAGATAATTTTTTTTAAATAAAAGTTGGTCACAAAACAATTAATAAAACCAATTGAAAATGTCAATTTTTTCGGCCTTACAGAATGTGTTCCTCATCTTTGTTACTTAAAAAAAAAATTATTATTATTATAATAAAAAATAAAATTCTTTTTTGACGATGAATTATAAAATTTAAATTTAATGTTCGATTAATGGATATAATTAAATAGACTACAATTTAATTGAACTTTTAGAAGGAATAATTAAATAAAAAAATTAAATGAAGAATTTAGTGAGAATGTAATCCGAGCGAGAAAGTCATCTTCATTTACATCCTGCATACATTAAAGGATCAATATAACTATTTTTGTTTATCCTATGTTAATTCGAGTATTTTTTTTTCTCATGAATCCATTAATTTTGACTATTAAAATCAATTTTAAGATATATATATATATATATATATATATAGATATAATGTTAATACATTATTGATATAAGTGACGCATATGATGTTTATTGTAATAAATAAATTGATGTAATTTACTATATAGTTTAAATGCTCAATCAATGAATAGAACATAAGAATCATAGGTAATATATATAGTGTTAATTAATGTCGTTCACAAGTACATCAATAAATTTCTCAAAACAAATAAATGCTTCAGGCCTTTGTAGAATTAGCTCATTAATTACTTTATCATTGCCAATAAAAACAATAATTTATAGCTTTAGTCTCACAAATTTTCTTATTTCTATTTTCGCTCCTAAAAAAAATTAAATAATATATCGGATTATAATTCCTATCTAAATACTCGAGTAAAAGATGAAATTGAAATATGTGGTGTGAATGGAGATGGGAAAAGCTTCTAGTCTCGTCTCATAAAAAAATAATAATAAATTAAAAAATTAAACTTTTAAAATAAAATTAATTAAGATTCATTAATTTTGTTAGATTTTCTTTAAACATTCGTTATAAAAAAAAATAAAAAAAATAAAAAAAATAAACTATGGTTAATTAAGATTCATTTTTGGCAGAATGAATGATGCAATTGGAAGATAGCTTTGGGTAAATCCTATCCCTAATGTGATCTCTAGACTAACTATGGTTAGCTTGACTCTTATCTCAACCATCAAATCGAGTTAGGTTCCACCTAAGTATTTTACATTAATTTTCCTAAAAAATTTACATTTTTTAAAATGTAAATTAAAATGAAAAAAAAAAAAAAAACAATTTACTTCCTAAATTTTAAAATACTATTTGAATTTTATTTTTATTTTATTGTAAAATTTATAATATTACATAATCAAAATAACTAAATTAATTTTCGTGCTAAAATTAAATTTATAATTCTAAAATATTGAAACTTAAATACAATTTAACATTTTAAATTTTATAGACTCAAAATCGAACAGGAATAACTAAAAATAGAAAATGATGGTTTTTTTTTTTTTTTTTATAAAAATAATAATAATAATAATGGTGGGTCAAGAAAGACCCAAAAGCGATGGGTCTCGTGTGGCTAATTGATATTTTTTATTTAATTATTTTGGTTGTTCTATTCATAACTACTTTCTTTCAAAGAAACACCAAAAAGAAACTCAGTCCCACAACCTTTCCCCTTCTCAATCTCTTCTTCATTCATTCATTCATTCACTCATAACCTACTTTACTTCATTCTTTCATTATCCTCTCACCCTTATTATATCTCATCATTACTATAACCTTTCTAAATATATCGCTCCTAAATAAGTCGTATTTTGTGAATTCAACTATAAAACAGTTATATCATATTAGTAACAAACTTTTAAATTGAGATTCGAACTGGTTCAGATATAATATTTGGAGTATATATTATTTATGAAATATATCTGAGATATTATATCTTAATATTTTTTTTTATGATTTGATTTATAATATATTTTATTTTATTCTCTATATTTAATTAATTTATATTTTCATTGTTGATAGATATTAGTTGCTCGCTTATAGATATCAATAAGAACCCACCTTCCGTTCTAATTTTATTTTTATTTCTTAGTGAGAACTTTATGTAAATTATATAATAACTTTAAAAAATTTAATCAATAATAAAATATTATAAATATATATTTTTTGAAAAAAAAAAGACGAGAGGTGGGGTCCACACTATATATGCAGTGGGTCCCAGAAAAGGTCCAATAATTGTATGTATCTGTGTTGTGCACGTGTGGTGTTCTCTCTCTTCTTTTCCAAGTTTCCTTTTTCAATGTATCGCGTTTAATGCCTTCATAAACTTTTTCAAAATCTCTTTTAAATTTATTATTATTATTATTATTGCTTTGCCTAAATAAATAATTATTTATATATATCTATATATAATATACTCTGTATTTCTCTTAATTTCACAATATTTAAAATACAGTAACAGTGACAGGCTGGCCAAGCTGTCGGTGACCCGGCAGTCAAACTAAGCGATGGTAACCCAAACCCTACGTGTCAAATTCACCCACGTCATCACATTGGACATTAGCACGTGTCCTTCGCAGCTCGTGGGTCCCCCTTCCCACAACATCATCATCACCCTCAAAAATCAATTTCTTTTCAATTATTATTAACACACACATATATATATATATATATATATATATATAGTTATATCCAAACAAATTCTTCGTTCAATAATTTATTTACGTCTATTTTTAACCCGGCTAATTTATTTAATTCAAAAAAATAAAATTAAAACAAAGTAGGGCCCATTTGAAGGAAATAATAGCGCTTGTGGGACCCCATGAATTGATTTTCAGCGAAAATTTTAAAAAATGTATGATAAATTAAGGTAGCTAATTTATAATATTTTTTTAATATTACAAAATTATATAATCATGGATTTATTATAGTGATTATGTTCTAATAATGAAAATAAAAACTATAGGATATATTATAGAATATAAGTTAAATGTAATTGGTCGTATAAAGTTCAGTACATGTACGAGACAGCGAGAGAGAAAACGTGATGAGGCGGAAAGCGAGATTCTTTATGCACACGTGTCAGTTCACGCGAGCGAGTTTTGAGGGTCCTCTACGCGCTGTCTTTTTTTTTTTTTTTTTTTTTTTTAATTANTAATTCTATTTTTACCAAACCCGGTGCCTTTTCGCGTGAGGCAATCCTTTTTAGCCTATATTCGCTTGTCGTAAGCAAATATCCGCATTTTTTTAATCCTTAAAAAAAGAATAATAATAATAAAACTGACCCATAGATGATGCCAAGGTAACTGTAAAAACTGATCCCCCCGCCAGCCTTTTCAAAATTTACTATTTCGAATATAAATATATTTCCAAATAATTATTTATTTACAAAAAAAAATAATAATAAAAAGAAAAATAGGGAAGTGGGGTTTTTTTTTTTTTTTTTTTTTTTTTTTTTTTTTTTTNTGAAGATTCAAAAAATGGATTATTTTCAATATTCTCACATTCCGACAAATGTGATTGTTTGCTAACATTTGTTCAAGTAAACCACCATTTTTCTTCTCTTCTTTTTGACTAAAATTCCCCCATTTTTATTCTCCTTTTTAATCATTTTATTGCAAATTTATATATTTTATAGCTTGCTTTGTTCGGTTTTGTCCTTTGCTTTGACTTTTGTAACTCGGATTTGACCAAATATAGAATTGTGAACATAATCTTACATAATCAATTTCACTCGTTCTCATGTCGGGCAAATAGGTAACTTGTTTCCTTAAATGTTGGTTTTGAGACTTTAATAACAAAGTCCCTCTCTTATAAGCATCAAAAGAACTTAGTTTTTTTGTTAGCCCATAAAAACATTGTTCATTAAAAGGTCGGTGATGCTTAAGAAATTAGATGTCATCGATTCTCTTGTAATTAATTATCTTAATTCAACCATTCCTACCAAAGCTTTGGGCCAAGTTAGTGTTCTTTAGCCTCTTCAGCCCAATTTAATGGCTCAATTATCCCTTGGGTGGGAAATTATGTTGCATTGCTTAAAAATAAATAAATGTGTAATTATAAATATATAAAAATAAGTATACGAGTTTAAAAAAAAAAAAAAATTACCTGATATATTTACCAGATTAGAGTCACACAACTAAAGCTCACTGCTAGCAGATATTATTCTTTTTAGTTTTTTTCCTTTCGAACTTCCCTTCATTTTAAAACGCGTCTACCAGAGAAAAGTTTTTAAACATTTATAAGAAATATTTCGTTTTACTATCTAATTGATGTACGATCTCACACACGTATAATCTTAGTTAGGGGTATTTTTGTCGTAATATGATTAAAAATTCTATTAAAATATATATAAAGTCATTTTTACAAAATCTCAAATTTTTTGGGTCATTTTTCGAGGAAGCAGCGAAAGTTGGGGAGTGAAAAAACTGGTCTAAAAAGACAGTTCATCCGCCAATTATCTGAACCATATACGACAAACTATGTTCAATGACAAATATACCCTTCATTATCCACATAAATTTCACAATTGTCCTCAAATCAAAACGAACAATCCCAATTATCGGATACCCTCCGGCGGAAACATAAAACTTCCCCACGCAAGGACCATAAAGGCACCTGAATGTTCTTTATTTATTTTTTACCACGTTCCATTTGCCATTTGAATGTACCATTGAAATAAGAGCCATAATGAAGGGTATTTACGTCATTTTATTCAAATCCAACGAACTACGTCGTTAATCTCATTACCTGTATAGCAAACGTAATTTTTATTAAAATAATAATGCAACTTTGGTTTTATTAAAAAAACATAAAAATAATGACCAACATTTTCAAGAAAACGCTCGTTGATATAATCATATCAAAAAAACGAGTCCTTGTCAATATAGCAAGTTTCACATTAGAGCCAAAATTGTGACTGAATCACAGTGTATAAACCATTCATTTAAAGAAAAAACGCAAAACTTAATCAACACGACACGTCAATGATGAGTTAATAGTGTTTATAAATAAACGAACCAACGAAAATAAAACTCGACCAAATGCATGCATGGGAATTGAAAAGGGTCAATGTAATTACAAATTCCATTAATTAATTTTTATAAAATATAGAGAATTATTATTATTATTTATTAGTATTAATAATCCTTAAAAGAGGGAGATAAAAAAAAAAAAGATGGATTAATTGATGGTGATGGATCAATCATTGATCACACGTATGTAAATATAAAGCTAGAGAGACAAAGTGATTATTTTAGAGTGAGAAACCAATTCAAGAAAGCCAAAATTAATTTTTTTAAAAAAATTACCTTAAAAAATTAAAAGAAGAAAAAAGATTAGTTTTTAATTTAATTTAATTTAATTAGGGGGGAGAGAGAAGCTGTTATTTATTTATTTTATTTATTAAAAATTTTCAACTTTCAAACTTGATTGATTAATTAATTAATTAAGTTTTTTAAAAAAATTATTTAAATTTTGTTAGATACTCACATGGCATGTGAGCAACAGCTGTGCCCATTCTCTCAACTTGATAAATACCCTTCTTACCTTCCTTACTCACCCTTTTGACTCTTCTCTCTCATCCCATTTTTCTTCTCTCTCTAACCACCAAAACCCACTTTCTCTCTCCCTCTCTACCAAAAACCAGAGTTACTGAGCTCTCCTTCTTCCTCTCTAATGGCGGAATTCAAACCCTAAACTGTTCTTCACCTTCTCTGTTTTCTTGTTAACATCAAAACAATGATACCCTTTTTTCTCAGGCTCTGTTTCTTCCTTCTTCTTCTTCTTCTTCTTCTTCTTCTTTCCTTCTCTGCTTCCTCTGCAACTTCTTCTTCTTCTTCTTCCTCTCATGGAGACACCCAGAAGCTTATTTCCTTCAAATCTTCACTTCCAAGCCCAGCCCTGCTTCAAAACTGGCTCTCCAATGCCGACCCATGTTCCTTTTCTGGTATTACTTGTAAGGAAACCAGAGTTTCTGTCATAGACTTGAGCTTCTTGTCTTTGAGCTCTAATTTCAGCCATGTTTTCTCCTTGCTTGCGGCGCTCGACCATTTGGAATCGCTTTCTCTCAAATCCACTAACCTTACTGGCTCCATTTCTTTGCCCTCTGGATTCAAGTGTAGCCCTCTGCTTTCCTCTGTAGATCTGTCCCTCAATGGCTTATTTGGGTCTGTTTCTGATGTTTCTAACTTGGGATTTTGCCCCAATCTCAAGTCGCTTAATCTGTCCTTTAACTATTTTGATTTTCCACTTAAAGACTCTGTCCCACGATTCAACCTCGATTTGCAGGTCCTCGATCTTTCTTCCAACCGGATTGTTGGGTCGAAATTAGTTCCATGGATTTTCTCTGGTGGGTGTGGTAATTTGCAGCTCTTGGCATTGAAGGCCAACAAAATTAGCGGCGAGATTAATCTCTCGTCGTGTAATAAACTCCAGCATTTGGATATCTCCGGCAACAATTTCTCTGTGGGTATTCCGTCCTTAGGCGATTGCTCTGTTTTGGAGCATTTGGATATCTCCGGCAACAAGTTCACCGGCGACGTCGGACATGCTCTCTCGTCTTGTCTGCAACTCACCTTTCTGAATCTCTCCAGCAACCAGTTCGTGGGTCCAATCCCTTCGTTTGCATCTCCCAATTTGTGGTTCCTTTCGCTTGCTAACAACGATTTCCAGGGGGAGATTCCTGTAAGTATTGCAGATTTATGTTCTAGTTTGGTTCTGCTCGATCTTTCTTCTAATAGTTTGATTGGGTCTTTACCTTCTGCTATGGGGTCTTGTTCTTCGTTGGAAACATTGGACATTTCGAAAAACAACCTCTCTGGTGAGCTCCCCATCGCCGTTTTTGCCAAAATGAGTAGTCTCAAGAAACTCTCTGTTTCCGACAATAAGTTCTTCGGGGTTTTGTCGGATTCTCTTTCTCATCTCTCCACTTTGAATTCTTTGGATCTGAGTTCTAATAACTTTTCTGGGTCGATTCCGGCGGGGCTCTGTGAAGACCCTAACAACAGTTTGAAGGAATTGTTCCTCCAGAACAATTGGTTAACAGGTCGAATCCCTGCAAGTATTAGCAATTGTTCTCAGCTGGTTTCTCTTGATTTGAGCTTCAACTTTCTGAGTGGGACGATCCCTTCCAGCTTGGGTTCACTTTCCAAGCTCAAGAACTTGATCATGTGGTTGAATCAGCTGGAGGGGGAGATCCCATCTGATTTCAGCAACTTTCAGGGGCTTGAGAATCTGATCCTGGATTTCAATGAGCTCACTGGCACAATCCCTTCAGGGTTAAGCAACTGCACCAACTTGAACTGGATTTCGTTGTCGAATAACCGGTTGAGCGGAGAGATTCCAGCCTGGATCGGCCGCCTCCCGAGCCTCGCCATCCTTAAACTCAGCAACAACTCGTTCTATGGTCAGATTCCTCCGGAGCTAGGCGATTGTCGGAGCTTGATCTGGCTTGACCTGAATACCAATCTGTTGAATGGAACAATCCCTCCTGAGTTGTTTCGTCAATCAGGTAACATTGCTGTTAACTTCATTACAGGGAAGTCTTATGCTTACATTAAGAACGATGGTAGCAAGCAGTGCCATGGCGCTGGAAATTTGCTCGAGTTTGCTGGAATTAGACAAGAACAAGTGAACAGGATTTCAAGCAAGAGCCCCTGCAATTTCACCAGAGTTTATAAAGGAATGACTCAGCCAACCTTTAACCATAATGGCTCCATGATTTTTCTTGATCTTTCCCATAATATGTTGTCTGGTAGTATCCCTAAGGAGATTGGTTCTACAAATTATCTATACATTTTGGATTTGGGACATAACAGTCTCTCGGGACCGATCCCGCAGGAGGTCGGTGGCTTGACGAAGCTCAACATTCTTGATCTATCAAGCAATGAGCTTGAAGGATCAATTCCATTGTCTTTGACAGGACTTTCCTCCCTCATGGAGATTGATCTGTCCAACAATCATCTCAATGGTTCGATACCCGAATCAGCTCAGTTCGAAACGTTCCCAGCGTCGGGATTTGCGAATAATTCTGGCCTATGTGGGTATCCTCTCCCTTCATGTGGGGTTGATTCAGGAGCAAGTGCAAATTCTCAGCATCAAAGATCTCATAGGAAACAGGCATCCCTTGCAGGGAGTGTTGCAATGGGGCTACTCTTCTCGCTTTTCTGTATTTTCGGACTGATTATTGTCGTTGTCGAGACGAGGAAGCAAAGGAAAAAGAAGGATTCTACTCTTGATACTTACGTCGAGAGTCATTCACCTCCAGGCACGACGACCACGGTTAACTGGAAGTTAACCGGTGCTCGTGAAGCATCGAGTATTAGTCTTGCAACATTTGAGAAGCCACTTCGGAAGCTTACATTTGCTGATCTCCTCAAGGCTACGAATGGCTTCCACAACGATAGCCTGATTGGTTCGGGGGGTTTCGGCGACGTATATAAGGCTCGATTGAAGGATGGAAGCACTGTCGCGATCAAGAAGCTGATTCATGTCAGTGGACAGGGTGATCGTGAGTTCACTGCAGAAATGGAAACCATTGGCAAAATCAAACACCGAAACCTGGTACCGCTTCTGGGCTACTGCAAGGTTGGAGAAGAACGGCTGCTCGTGTACGAGTACATGAAATACGGAAGCTTAGAAGACGTTTTACACGACAAGAAGAAGGGTGGAATCAAACTGAATTGGGCAGCAAGAAGGAAGATTGCCATTGGAGCTGCAAGGGGACTGGCTTTCCTTCACCACAATTGCCTACCTCACATCATTCACAGGGACATGAAATCAAGCAATGTGTTGCTGGACGAGAACTTAGAAGCCAGAGTCTCAGATTTTGGAATGGCTAGACTAATGAGTGCCATGGACACCCATTTGAGTGTCAGCACATTAGCCGGAACGCCCGGTTACGTCCCTCCCGAATATTACCAGAGCTTCCGGTGTTCTACAAAAGGCGACGTTTACAGTTACGGTGTCGTCATGCTCGAGCTCTTAACAGGAAAGCGACCCACAGACTCTGCTGATTTCGGTGACAACAATCTCGTCGGATGGGTAAAACAACACGCCAAGTTGGACCTAACCGATGTGTTCGATCGCGAACTGATAAAGGAAGATCCAAGCTTGAAGATAGAGCTTTTAGAACACTTGAAGGTAGCTGTTGCGTGCTTAGACGATAGGTCGTGGCGGCGTCCAACGATGATCCAAGTAATGACAATGTTCAAGGAAATCCAAGCAGGGTCGGGGATGATGGATTCCCAATCCACGATCGGAACCGAGAACGGAGGATTCAGCGTCGACATTGTAGACATGAGCTTAAAGGAAGTACCAGAACCAGAAGGCAAGTAAGCAACAGAGAAGAAGGGAAGAGAATTCTTTTGGAGGGAAAGAAAGGGTTAATTTGAATGTATGTAATCTTTGTTATTTTTATACATAAAAGTTGTTTTAAACATTTTCATAAAAATGTGTATATAAACAGTTTCTTTTAGTTATGCTTTCGTTTTTTCTTGTCTATATATTAAGTTCAGCTCACTGTTAGTAGATATTATCTTCTCTGATCCATAACGATTAATATGAAGATAAAAATAATTTTTTTTATTGTTTATTTTATTAATATGAAAATAATAATAATAATAATTGAATAAACTATTTAGTTTTGTCTGTTTTTCCATGGACAGTGTGCATCACCCATACTCGTGACCCACAAAGCACAATATTTTAATCCCATTTTTCTATCTTGGAAAATGTGTCCCTTCATTTTTTTTTTAAATTTTTAATAAAAAAACTTATTTTATTAAAAAATATTGTGACCGTTTGATTCAGATCAACGGTTCCCATCTTTTGGAAAGCTATCAAGATTAATATTCATATTTCTCAAAATAAATAAAATTAATATGTTCTTCACAAAATAAAAATAAAAAAGCTTCATTTTTATTATTTAAAACATTATCATTATTACTGATTTTTTATAAATTTAAGGTCCTAATATATATATAAAAAAGATTTATTAGAATTAAAAAATATATATTAAAAAATAATAAATAAATAAGCTCTTAGAAAGGCCCAACTTTGTCATCCATGCAAATAAATAAATAAGGCTGATTTTATATGCATGTCATTTTCTTCTCCTTCCTATATATATATATATATATATATATATATATATATATATATTTTAATGTTTCTTTTAATTATTGCTTCAAAAAGAAAAGGTCTTTCATTTTCTACTAAATTATGGCCTACTTTAGAATAAAGCCCCCCAAACTTGGGCCACTGTATTATCCAAAAATAAAAATAATTATTTAAAAATATGAATTAAAAAAATTATAAAAATATTGGGTGGTTTAACAATTAATACAAAAATAATAATAATAATGAATAAAGGGGAAAAATAGTTGGAATTTTAATTCACGGATCTTTTGAATTTAATATTCTACCTGTCAATTACATTTATTCATTCATGCACCTCATTTAATATTCCCTTTTTCTTTTTATTATTATTATTATTATTATTATTTATTGGTAAAAGTTGTAATATTTATTTAAAATCGTAAATTAATTTTACAAAGGAATTATTTGATGATTTTTAGTAGTTTAAGGTAATTAAAATAAATAAATGCCATAATCCACGTGTGATTTGGAATGGGAAAAAATAATATGGAAAATGTGGGACCGGGGAGGAGAAGAATCATGTGGCGGAGAGAGGAGGAAGGAGTAGCATCAGAAACAAACACGCGTTGGGTGGGCGACACGTGGGCCAATCACCCAGTTCGACTTGTCGGAGGTGTTACCCTACAATGTCGTCTTCCAATGGCGGTGCTGTCGTTTCTTTGTATTCTTTCCATAATCCCATTCTCCACCGTCTGATTCTCATCTTGTCAAATCCTTCGGTCCCACTTAAACTGACTACTCTACGTGCGACCACACCTAATCAGAACTCCATCCGCGCGTGCGTCTCGCTAGTCGCTAGTGCATCCTTTCTGCTTCCCCCCTTTTTAAATTGATTAATTATAATTTTAAATTTTGTTAATTATAAGATTTGGTTGCTTAACTTTTAAGATTGGATTTTATAATAAGCTTATAAAATTTAAGAATTAAAACTTTAATAGATATTTTAATAAGCTTCTAGATGGATTATACACAATGTTCCTAGAACTTTATTAAGTAATTTCTAAGAGTTCATCAAGTTATGTGATTGAAGTAGGGCGGGACCCACGCTGTCCACGGTTGATGCAATGGGAGCCGTCGATTTGGTAACAATTTCTGCACAATGCATCAGCAATTGTTGATAACCGTATGATGGCGATTGATTAGAGTAGCAGCAGTGGGCCCGGAATTTAAAGGGACAAGAAATCTAATTTTGAAAAAAGAAATAAATAAATAAATAAATAAAACATAACAGAATTCCGTATATCTGCAAATTCCGTTGACCGGGACTTTTATTCATAATAGAGTAACAAGATTCTAAGTGTGAACGGAACGGACTCCACAACTGTTTCTCATTATTTTTTTTAATTTAAATTTATTACAAAATATATTTTTCTCTAAATTTTTTAAATAAAAATATTGAAGGGACCATAAAAACTACTAAATATAATTTGAGACTATTTAGCCTCTCAATTTTATAAAATATATAATAAGCCTTTAATTTTTTTTATTTTATGTGAAATATGTTCATATAAATTTTTAATTGTATATATTGTAGGATTGTGAAAACTAATATTAAAATTAAAATTAATATTTATATTGATAACAAGAAGTTTTTGCCTTCGAAGGACCTTGAAATTAGGGTTTAGCACGTGCGATTCACGAAGGAACACGTGGTTCTCCTTAAGTGTCGGTGGGCCCCACCATTGGTATGTTTTATTATATTTTATTTTTTAAATTTTTTTTGTTTGGTTTACGAGGCAGACTCGACTTTTTATACGTGCATTAAACTTTAAAGAATTTTAATTACATATTACTAAAAATAAAATAATATTAAGCTTATCAATTATTTTATTTACTTTTTTTGGATTTATGTGACCTAAAAATAAAGTAATGCCAAAAGATTAGCTTGTCGACGTTGAAATTAGTAGACCTCACGTGCATTAGTTTCTTTTGTTATTTATTTATTTATTTTGTCTTGTTTTTATTATTTTAAGGATTAAATAATTATTATCGCCGGTAATTATCTTAATCTTGTTTTTACTTTACACGTTCTTCGACCGTTACTGACCCAGTTTTACTTTGCTAAACTTAATTAGAAAGCTGTTTGGTCATGTTTCCTCTTTTATATTTCTATTTATAAAATCTTCATTTTTTATTTTTATTTTTCAAAATTACATTATTTCACCACAATTATTTGCTATTAAATAATTTTTAAATTTGTTATTAAATAAAAACAAATTAATCTCATATTGATATAGATTTGTGTTAAAAGCCCAAGTTCTAAACCACAATGATGGACTCCAATCTCTTTCTCTCATGTAGCTTACAGCTCAGATGGGCCTACGATTTCTGGGCCCAATAAAAGCCCAAAACACGTAATTTAGGCCCATAACACCTGGACTGTGTTAGAAATTTGGGCCTATATAACCCAAGTAGATATACCATAAGTACACAAATAGTCTTCCTAGGTAACTTAATTACATAAATATCCACCCATAATAACATCAATCCTAACATAATCATTTCTTTTACTAATTAATTAATTTTTTTATTTTTAAATGTGATATTATTGAGAACCAACCTTAGGAGAGTTCCCTATCAAGTAATTAAGAGGTTGATCATAACATACCATAGTAGACAGTCCTGGTTTCTAACCTTGTATGAAAGTTAGTGATGTATTCAGTCATCCTAACAGATCGGTAGACTTGTTCTTATATGATCCGATCAATTCGATTAAGCACTCGCCATCTATTTTGATTGTTCAACCCTTTGACAACATGAAAAAATTCAAAAAAAAAAAGCTCTGCCCTCCTCTCTATCTAGAGATGGAATGTTCAAAATGGAAAACATCATTCTATTATGGAGAGTCACCCACGCACCATTCAAAATTTTAAAAGCTAACTCATTTCATTCTATTATGTATCATATTGTTTGATTTTAAAACTTAATTTACAATGCAAAACAATCATAAAGTTTAAACATAAAACCATGCACATTATCCTAACAAAAGAAAGTGTTGAGGCAACCCATGTTGGTGTCTTCTAAATTACGATCGGACGGTGAATGAGCGTGTCTTCCTTCGTAGGTCGTTATCACCATTCTCGGATCTTCTGCTAATCTTTCTACTCGTTTCTTTACCTTACAATTCTCTTCCGTGCAACGATAGTAACTCCTGCCCATCTTTATTTTCGTTAATTTTATATAGTCATAAACAATATCACATATATCAAATTAGCTAATAAAAAGCTTAGTATAAAAAAAAAAAAATCTATGATGATGGCATACTTATTATTAACCCATGCAAAGCAATATAATATATATATATAAAAGAAAAAGGACCTTGGATGGAGGGTGTTCTTAACAACTTTTTGGCCGTACTTTCTCCATTTGTAACCGTCGTCAAGAACGTCCACATCCGTCATGGTTTTGAAGCAGAATCTCGGCTCTCTCACTTTCCTCCTCCCTTTCATCCTCTTCATCTTCACCGTCCTAACCCTCAATCCACCCTTGCGGTTGTCGCCGTCGCAGTCGCCGTGATTTCCGCTCTCTCCTGCATCCCTGAGCGAGGAAAGGAGATGGGAGGTGGCGGTGGCGGTGGTTGAGGGGAACGGGAACGGGAAAGGGAAAACGGATTGCTGTTGTTGTTGTTGCTGTAACGAATATTGGTCGTCGGCTTTGAAGAAGAGGAAGGGTTTTAGGGTTTGTTGAACCAGATTATTGATGTTTTCAGGGAAGGAAGCGAAATTGGTGGTGATAGCGGCGGCGGCTTGTTCGGCTTGCAGTAGAGTCGCCATTATTATATCTTCTTCCGACGCCGATGATCCCATTCTTCATCAATGGATCGTCGTTTTGACTGCTTCTTCTTTTCCTCTCTTCAGCTTTCAATAATTTAAGCCATGACCTACTGTGTTTATATATAGCCTAAATAAAATTACATTTTTTTTTTTTAATTTTAAATAAACTTATTTATAATTCTTTTCCAAATCACTGAAAATGGTGTTATACAATTCCATATCATAATTTAATTAATTAAATAATTAAGAAATAGTGAATAAACTTTTTATCTACAACATAACTATATCTTTTTCAAAAATCAAAATATCATACTATAATCATAACTAAATCTAGATTCATATGTTAAAAGTATTATATTTTTCAATGTGTATTAAATAATTTATTTATTGACTAAAGTGAATATTAAGTATATTTTATTTTTATGAAAGAAAATTAAAAAAATAAAAATAAAAAAAAATCAGAAGATAATGATGGATGAATATCTTATGTCCAAATCTGTCTTTCTCCCTCTGTATCGGCGGTGAAGAAAAATGATTATGATTTATACAGAAAAAACCACTCTATTTGACCTTTTGCCAGAGGAATATATGCAATTTCCCCCCTTTTTCTCCCATTAAATAAATATAATATTATTAAAACTCTGTAGAATTACCATTTTACCCTTTTTGTTTTTCTAACTTCCAAAAAAACCCTTATCTAAAATTTATACTATTATGTATTAGAGAAAGAAATGAAGTATTTGATAGAATGAAGTGAAAACTTATTTCTAACAAACCGTGAAGTTGACGGTGATACGTAACGGACTAAAACAGATAATATCTACTCATCAGTGGGCTTAGATTATACACGACTATTAATTCTTTTTATTTAAAATAATATGTTATTTATTTTGTTTATTATTATTATTATTATGGGAAATTGATTTTGATGATTAGCTTTTTTTTTTTATGCTCCAACCAACTCCACACCTAACCACCCAACTTCTGAATTGATTAAAAAAAAATTCAAAACTCCCAACTTATTATTTTGCCATCATATTCACCTATTTGTTATGAGCATCATGATGGTTTGTCCTTTTTTAAGAATAAAAACAATCTTTTTAAGGGTTTAATTTTTTTTCTAAACTTAAAACAAAAGAAACCCCATTAATCCTTCAAATTCAATTTACAAACTATTATGTCAATCTTTATTTATCTAAAAAAAACAATTATAATAACTATATATATAAAAAAAAAATCAACCTTCTAGAAAGTAGAAATCTAATATTTATATTTATTTACAAAATTATAAATTTATATTAATTGTATGCTAATTATACTTTCATTTACATAAGATAGTAATTAATTAATTAATGGTAGGAAACTCACGTGATATATTTAAATAATTAACATTTTTTTTAGTATGATCTTGATTCTTTCGTATATTAATTATATAAAATGACATGAAATTAAAATATAAAAATAATGATGGCCTAGATTGGAATTGGATACGAGGTGCCAAATTGTCGACCCATTTTTTCACACATATATTCTTTTACCTTTTTCACTTTTTACGGTACGATTTGATTGAAAAGGGTAAAAATACACAAACCCTAATTATTACCAATTAGGGTTTCTGGATTGCTATAGCTGTTTTTCTTTGCTTACATCATGATGACGTCTTTATAGCGTCCTAATAAAAAAAATCATTTTTTTCATTTTATTATCCATTTTTTAATATAATTTTTAAATAAAAAGAATTTGAATCTCTCTTTCTGGGCCATGGTCTGGTGGGCCAGGATCATCGGAAGGAGATAGCTAGGGCATGGGTGCCAAAAACATCATTTATTTTTGTCTTCCCATTATGCCAAATCTTTATTTTCTGTATTTTCTTTTAAAAATTAATAAAACTCGATTTAAAATTTTAGGATATAATGTTCATTTTCTCGTGAAAAAATAAATAAATAAAAAGAGCAAACGAAGTATTAAGACGAGAAACATACTATATTAGTGGATATGTGACTGATTGTCATGGACGGTGTTTAATCATTACTTTCACAATAGTCATATTTACTCGTCACGTTATAATCCCTCTTCACTCTCTCCTACACGACTATAATATTATATTAAAAAAAAGTTTATATATATACACGTGGAAAGAAGAAGCTGAATTTTTGGTGCATGGCCGTGGGTCAAATCGGCATTATAGTAACTTAGTAAAAGAAATAATGTATCGGTCACACATTTTCATTACCTAATTATTAGTTCACATGCCTACACTCTAATTATACCTAATTAATACTATGTGATTACTTTTAATTCATATGTTTTGTTACATAACCAAAGTTTATATCAACCTTTCAAACTTTGGTTTATTTATAAAAATATTGAGTTTAATTATAATGGATATAAGTTGAACTGAAATGTTGACTTTATATATATAATATATAGAGGGTCCAATGAGCAATAAAAGATGAGATATGTGAAAATAATGAAAAAAATGCCCACATAATATGAAGTTTAAAGTCTGTGTCATAATTACTTATGTCTGCCATTACAAGCTATAATTATTGAATTTAATTTTTTTCTAACAAGCTAATCATTATAATTAAATATAATGATGTATCTAGCATGGGGACAGATTTTCTGGGCCTTGTTTTTATATTATAGTTTTAACTTTTAAGTATTTATTAATAATATATACTATGTATTTAATAACCTAACCTGTTTTTTCCACTAAAATTAAGTTACCTTGTACCAGTGTTTAGTGAAAATAACGTGAGAAATTCTTACATAGGAGCTGCCCCGGACCCGATAGAGACGGGAAGGGCAAGACGAGAACTTATTAAGTGGGAAAAAAGGGTTGGACCTGCTGAGGTGAATAGAGCAACGCTAGAGTTTGGACAAATTACGGCTGCCAAGTGTCACAATTGTCTGCGATTGTGCCCTCGAGAAAGCCATGGAAGACAATGACTAAGTTGAGTGGAGAGAGTGTCACGACCTCACTGAGAGAAAGTAAGTTGTGAGAGAGAGTAGGTTGTGACACTCGCACGCATGACTGACAAGGGGCATCTATCCAGCTACACGAGGGTTAAGATTGAGAAGTGTCATGATGCGATTGAGGAGGATGGTGTATCATCCAACGCACCAAAAGTGTGGATTGGAGCTAAGTTGAGGCATACACAAGGTTCGAGAGAACGAGGTGACATGAGTGTTGAAGACACGCTCGAAGAAGGCTGAGTAGGGTCTGCGGCCATAACCTTAGAAGTCAGAGTTTCGATATGAGTTTTGGCATGCGGCTAGGGAATTAAGTCCGTCTAAATGAAATATGAGAACTCACTAAATTTGGTGTCAATCGGATACTTGATGGACTATGCATGAAACCTTATGTCTGCAAGCCAAATAGACGTCTACTTGAGAAGGATTGAAAATGCATCAAAATGTACTATAGGGGGGAAGGCATTGTGTTGGCTGTCCACCACCCTTGGACTTTGTAGTCTAAGCGAGCTACCCTGTGACACATGGGTATCTTCCTTTGGAAAGATCTTTCAAGGATAGTACCAGACAGTACACGTGTGTCGGTATTGCGTCCCATCATGTATGTCGGAGGTTGGATTATGTACTTGCTATCTGGAACGTATGTCGTAAATGGTTAAGCATGGACACGGGAGAGTTCAATGCTCGAGAGAACTCGGATGGATGGATGTTCGAGATGTCTTGATGAGATGATCGACACATGGGTCAGTTCTCAACGGATGTGTCCAAGCAAGCCAAGACGGTCGATCTGTCCCAAAACAGGGGATGACATCACGATGCATATGTCGTATCGTTGGGAACCGAGATGAGAATTAGATGCGACGTTGCTGTGTTGCAGACGAATGAACATGCACACACGAACGGCGTGTGTGGTTGAACAAGTTTGGATTCTGCACAAGTTGTGTTCGGTTGGCAAAGGCAAACCTCAACGAAGGTCCAACAAAGCTATAAAGCCAGAAGAAAAATGTGAATGGGGCATGAATCCCCCATAAGGCTTATCGTAAGCGTATCAAGGTCACGATGCTGTACGATTAAAGAAGTACAACTGTGACACTAAACAGGTTCAACAAAAGTTATCACGTGGGCAAGTACCTTCTGAAATGCTTCTTTTAAGCTGGCAACTGTATGAACCCCCAATCGTGAGGTTTCAATGTCCATGGTTGATGGGGATTTATGTTCAGTTATTGTTTCATGTGGTATTCCCATTGATCAGTATCTCAACCCATTGCAGGTTTCTGCTGCAAATACAAGTGCAGGCATTGCTGAGGCTGTCAGGGGCTTTCGCATTTGAAGTACTTGGTCTAATATATAGTTGGGTGCAGCTTAACCACACTGAACTGGTCGCTGCCCTTTTAGAGTCTCACTGGCAGCGCAGTCTTGTGAAATGTGGTTCCACCGCTACCGCTACGACAACAACCAGAATGAACACCTTTATAAGGAAATGCTTTGTTCCACTCTTCAACCGATATGGAATCTTACATAAACCAATGTTAGAAGAGTTTGTTAGGAACCACTACTCTCCACAATAGTATGATATTGTCCCCTTTGAGCATAAGCTCCCATGGCTTTGCTTTAAGCTGTCCAAAAGGGCTCGTACAAGATGTATTCCTTATTTATAAACCTAAGATCATTCCTTAAATTAGTCAATGTTCTGACTCCCTCCCAACAATCCTTAACAGATCACTCGTTGAGCAATCAAGATTTCATGAAACACTAACTATTGCTGAAGCTTATGATCTCGACCAACCGAGCGAGTGATCTTTAGCCATTTAGAATCAGATGCTTAATCCAGAGACTCTAGAAAAGTTTGTGGCTGAATTTGTGACTGTGCTTCCACTCCATTCTCCAATGTTAGCTGACATTGCAAGATTTTACAGGTCCGAGGAGGGTTGGCCGCAGAGTGGCCAAAATAGTTGGGAAGATCATTTAGATGCTTGTTGAAAACGACTCGAGATTTGAGACTCTGTTTGCAACTAGCTTAACTTGTCATTAATTTGCTTGATATGGTATCCAGAGAATGCAGGTCCTCCTACCAAACCGAGGAGGGATCCTTAATTACTGATATTGAGAAAGTAGAGACGTTTATAAATATTCACTAAGGTCAACCCTTGTTTGGTCCTAAAAGGAAGGTTAAAGCCTAAAACAAAGTTTGAGGAGACGTCAAAATAGGATTCCATTTTCATTTCTTAAACTAAAAAAATATATACATAAGCACTCCAGAATGTTGAACCATACACATTATCGTGACATTTTATAAATTTACCGAAGCATCTAATCTTAGTTGCAATATTATCGTGACATTTTATAAATATTTTAAATTTATTATTGACGTAGAAATTATTTAGAATTCTTTTTATAGAAATTAGAATTAGGGTCGGGTGAGGTCTACCCCGAAAGTGTTAGCATCATCCAAATTTCTATTTTTATGATGTTATAAAAAATTTATATATTTTTTGGAATAATATTAAAAATTAAGATTAAATTTTGTATAATTTAACCTAAATTAAATTAAAAGACAAGATAATTGTATAATTTTTCCTTCCCGTTACATTAGGGTCAGTTATTTACCGTGCTTCACTGCATCACAGACCGCAGATCCCTCCACTTTTCACCCCTCTCCGCCTTGCGCTTCACATCTCCCTCTCTCCGCCCTCAGCCGCCTTCTCTCTCTCTCTCTCTCTCTCTCCGGCGTCTCTCACTGTCGTTACTCCACTGTCTTCTTCGCCGACCAAAAAAGAAAAAAAAAGAAACCGATCGTTTCGAATGGTCGGAATCCTGTTACCGTTTGGCGCCCATTTGGTGAAATAAGGCTTCTGCAAGGAGAGAACCGCGCAAATTTCCCGTTTCTCTCTTTCAAATTTGCAATTGGTAGACAACTCCCTGCCTGTTTCACAGAACCTCTTTCCCTCAACACAGTTCATGGCGATGCTTTTTCTTTGTGAATTTCTATGAACTGAACTTCGCTCACGTTCGAGTTTTCGGAGAAAAAAAAGAATTAATTCTGTTTTCAGCTCTGGTTCCGGTGGTGTTCAAATGGCAAACAGTAAGTATGAGTACGTGAAGCTGTTTGAAGTTGATGATGAGGTGATGCCGCCCAATCTGATCGTTGTTCGGGTTGAGGGTCTTGACTTTCCAAGGTTTTCTCTCTTACTAATTCAATTTTATATATATAAAAAAAAAAAATGATGTCTGATCAAATTACTTCACCATATCATGTGTTTTGATTAGTACTAGGGGATAAACTGCCCTGTAAACATAGCCCAAGTAAAGGGATTTCTGTATATATGTGTGTGATTAGTGCTTTTTGTTGATTGTTCATAATCTTTTTCCCAATTTTGGCAGGTTCTCTGAAGTTCATGGATTTGTGAAGCCAAATGACGAAAAGGCTTTAGAATTGATGAATTGTTGTGCAATGGCCACAATGGAAATGTTTTCAGATGTAGTATTTTCATATGGATTTAATGACGAGTACAGGTATTCTCCTCCCTTTTTAGCTATTTTTTAGCTAGCTTGTTGTTTCTTCATTACATTATATCAGTGATTGATGCATCCTTTGTGTGCCAGTTTTATCTTTAAGAAGACATCCAAGTTCTACCAAAGGCGTGCCAGGTTATTCCACTGATTTAATATCCTCTGTTTTGATGTTTTTATTGCTGGGCATCATGAACAAGGATTGTTTTTGGCATGATATTACAATAGCTCTTTTTTGGGTCTGAGCCAATACTTATGATCGTCTAATTAAGCTTGAGGGATTTGAAATTTGTTAATATATTGATTTTGTTTGTAAGGAGTTGAACGATAGAATGTTTCTTATCATTATAAATTCTGTCATAAAAACAGTGTTCCCATGTATTATTTTTCTTCTTTCGTTGAAATTGATGTTGATGTGCTTACAAATTCAATTGGCCTTATGCAGCAAATTGTATTCGCTCGTAGTATCTTTCTTTACCTCAGTATATATAACAAAATGGCAAGAAGTCTTTCCTCATAAGCACTTGATATTCCCTCCATCATTTCGTGCACGTGTAATATGCTGTGCTTCTATAGAAGTTCTTCAAGCATATCTTGCATGGAGACAACAATTCTGTAAGCGGTTGCTTCTTGGTTTGAAAATCTGTAATGTTCGAACGACCTTTAAGCGAAAGGCTCTTATTTAAACTTTTCAAACTCGCCTTTTTTCAGGTCATGTCAATAACTTGGACAATACATGCTTTTGGAAGCTGGTGGAATGTGGGAAGACAGACAGGGAAGCCCATGATTTTCTGAAGGTACTAATAACTTGTAGTTTTTTGTATTTTGTAAGCTTGTTGATTTTTTAATTTGTATATGCAAACTTTGCAGGTTACAGAGAAGAAAGAGAAACATGAGCTGCTTTTTCAAAAGTTCAATATTAACTATGCAAATCTTGATGCAATCTTTCGTCAAGGATCCTGCATTTTGACAACAAAGGTTATGCTCTTTTAAAAGAATTAGAATGTTGATTGATCATTAACTTGATTCTTGGTTACTTGCATCTTGGTCTTACTGTACACTGAGAGTTCATGGAGACAACAATGAACATTAAACAAAACTATCTTCCTAGCTGTATCCAAGTAATTGAGAAAATCACTGCATATGCGATTGTGATTTGGTTTTCTTTTCCGAGAGAATCTGCATCCACTCTCATTTTAACAACCCAAGTCCACCACTAATAGATATTGTCTTCTTTGGGCTTTCTCTTCTGAGCTTCCCCTCAAGGTTTTAAAACGCGTTTGTTAGAGAGAGGTTTCCACACCCTTATAAGGAATGTTTCGTTCCCCTCTCCAACTAATGTGGAATCTCATAATCCACCCCCCTTGGGGGTTAGCGTCCTCGTTGGCACATTACCTGGTAACCTGGCTCTGATACCATTTGTAATAACCCAAGGCCAATGCTAGTAGATATTGTCTTTTTTGGGTTTTTCCTTCTGGGCTTCCCCTCAAGGTTTTAAAACACATCTGCTTGGGAAAGGTTTCTAAACCCTTATAGGGGAATGCTTCGCTACCCTCTCCCACCGATGTGGGATCTCATACTCATGCTCTATAGCTTTTTTTTTCTTATAGAACTGAGAATATCCCTGCGCATTTTTTGTTGTGATATCCACAAACACATATATATCCTCTAATATTATGGAATAGGCTGAACAATTTGGACATATAGTTGCAAATTCTTATTGGACTGTCTCTTTATTTATGATTTTGACATTATATATCATATTAAAAGTTTAATTTGACAATTTGACAACTTGGAGGTACTTCTTCTAAAGTGTTTTTTAGCTAGAGAGTTGCATGGTTGCCTATGATTCTGTGAAGAAACTTGTCTTCGTCTGATTGTTATGTTACAGAGTTCTCCAAACCATACAATCTAACAAGTTCTACTTTATTTAGGTTGAAGATATTGTGAAGTACCATGAAGATGGCACTCCTGTTAAGAGATTACGGAGAAAGGCGACCGTAATTCATTCACCAAATATTGCTGGACGAAGATTTTGGAACGAACATTCCATTCTTTTAAAGGAGCTAGGTGCTTTCGCAACTGACATTGACAAAATAAATCCAGATTACGTTCGGTCATTCCAAGTTGAGAACAAACTAATGCCATCTACATGGATAGTGATAAGAATAGACGGCTGTCATTTCCACAGGTATGTTCATCACTCCTTATGGTTGATCCATGACTGAAGTTGAAGACTTTATTCTAGACTTCTAGTAGAATCATATGATTAAAACCCAAATAGAACTAGAATAATATTGAAATATAAAAGATAAAGTCTTACAATATAATTTCAAGTATTCAAGGTACTTGGAACCTCCCCTCTAAAGTATTCTCCCTCCCTCTAGCCTAAATCAATTAAACAATGGTGCATGTTAATGATTTTCACTATATGAATAATGATAAATGAGAACATATCATATTGGGTACATGACACTTTCTTTGAAGAACTTGTTTATAGGAAATTTAAGTATGATACTTAAGTGGATTGGCTACGTGGTTGTGGTTTTGGTAGATTTTCCGAAGTTCACGTGTTTGAAAAGCCAAACGATGAGCACGCTTTGAACCTTATGAATTCATGTGCAGTGGCTGTGATGGAGAAACTTCCTGACTTGGTCTTCTCCTATGGCGTTAGTGATGAGTACAGGTATTTTGTCTATTTTGGCTTTTGTTTCAAATTTCATTTGCCACATCTGTAGACATATTATATATATTTATGATTTGCAGCTTTGTTCTGAAGAAGGATTCTCAAATTTATGGACGCCGAGCTAGGTTAGTCTTGTTTATATTTCTTCTGCCTTTTTATGCTGCTATTTTATCCATTTGGTAAAAATTTGAAGTCTCAGATGGCTGATTATTACAAATATTTTTACCTCATCGATTCATTCTAGTTTACATGAGATGCATTTTAGTTACATGATTGTTAATGTTTCACTTGAACAATCATCGTTGCAGTGAATTAGTGTCCATCATTGTATCATTATTTTCTTCCCTTTACGTAATGAAATGGAGCGAATTCTTCCCACATAAAGAGCTGAAGTACCCACCTTCTTTTGATGGGCGTGCTGTTTGCTATCCATCACGTGAGATCCTTCAGGACTATCTAGCCTGGAGACAAGTTGATTGTAAGTACTACAAGTTTTGAGGAAGTTCTTTACTTTTCAAGGATATTCGTTCTTCGTTATTGTCTAATTCTCAGTGCTATAATGAAAAATTCAATCCGTCTCTATGGAGTACCTAATATACTAGATACCATCGAACTGTTCGTCCCTTCGAGTTTACAGGTCACATAAATAATCAGTACAATACATGTTTCTGGGAGCTCGTGAAGTCTGGAAAAAGTAAAAGTGAAGCTCAAGCTTACCTCAAGGTGCTAATTTGTTTCTTGCTATCCTAACGCCCATTCTTCCGTTCATGACTAGTTAGATGACTTATTTGAAATGACTTTCTAAGTGCTTAAAAACATTCTTTACCCTTAAAAATGTATACTTTTTTATCCACTTAGATAGTCAGTTCAACTAAAACCCATAAACTGTAGTGCCCTCCTGGAATGTTATTCAATTGTCTTTGAAATTTTACCTTATATATAGGGTACTCAAGCACCGGAGAAGGAACGCATGCTTAACTTGCAATTCAATATTTTATATAATGAGTTACCCCTCATGTTTCGTCAAGGTTCTTCCGCATTCTGGGAGAAGGTTTGTTTGTTTGTTTTTTCTTTTCCTAACAATTATTTTGTTCGTTTACTCTACATTTAGTTTATGCATCTTCAGATATTTGCTCTGTATGTGGTTTATATTTATGAGTAAATGTTTCCAAGCAAAGTCATTTTTTCTGTGCAGGAAGATGTTACAGCAGCGGTGGACAAAAATCCAGATGATTCGGAGATTTCCAAGAGAAAAGTTGTTGTTGTGCATTCTAATATAATTGAGCCTAGTTTTTGGGAAGAACATCCATGGATACTAAACTAAGAATCATGGCTTATTTAAGAAAGATTATTTCTTTTTGCAAGGATAAGTCTAGACTTGATTTTTATTTTGACATTTTTGGAAGGATCAGTTAAGTTACTCTCAAGTTCATTATTGAAAAAAAAAAAAACTGCTCATCATCCTGTTATTCGATCATTGAGCTTAGGAACTCTAACTGGGATCTGATGAGCACATAATCACTGTCTAATGGAAGCAATCTCAACCTTAAACATTTAAATTAAGCTTAAACTGGACACTGAAAAAGAATTGGTAACACACATCAGCCAAATGATTAAATGCAAATTTCTTGACAATATCCATCCAGTTATCACCTGGCATAGTACAGAATAAATCACAAAAAGGGAAGAAAAAGCTGGGGAACACGCATCAGCCAAATGGTGTACTCCCAGTATCAGAGGTGCCTTTTCTTATTAAAGCTAAAGAGATGTATCCCGGTGTTCAAAAACAGCCGAATCAGTTCTGTTGACAGATTTTTCTCAACCAGAAAACAAATGGGGAAAAGATTTGTAAATCTACAGGAAGTTTCTCACGTCTAACGACTTTGTATCGATCATTGCCTCGTCTTTAAACTCCTCACTGAAAACAAAGCAGGGAAAAGTTGCATAAGTTTCAACAAAGATTCAATAAGAGCCCACAAATCAAAAGTAATGCCAACCAAATACAAGCCAGATTATACATTTTGGTTAAGCGATTTTGAAAACAGACACCCATTCGAACTAGGAAATAGAGGGTATTGCATGAATATAAATTACTTGATATCCCACTTGAGGAAGTGGCACACGGATTCGTCTGCTAATAATTAAAACTATCAACTAAGGCTAATACTATGTTCTTTGCAGTATAATAATCATCATAAAACACAATCTACGTACCGCTTCTTTTGAGTTTCCATTGCCTCAAGAGCGTCTTTCTTCAGCTCTTCCAATTGTGCCTTGGACATTTTAAGTTCCAACTGCTCCTCGTACTTGGGTAGATCTTCCCTCTTAATTCCAAGCCTGAATTAAAGAAATTAAGACATGATCAAAATACTGTGTATATCCCTTACTAATATTGTTCAACTGTCATGTAGGACGGCTACCAACTATACTGGGTCTTCGTCGGAAATTTAGACTGGTAAAAACTAGTGTCCAAGTCAAATTAGAAAAGAAATCTAATGGTGGGTACTTGCCAAATAGGCATGCAAGCGCAGAAATAATAAGAATGAATATCATTCTTCACTAAAACTTCAGGATGAACAACACGTCATATATCCAAAATGGGTTCACAACGGCTTCTATTTTCTGACAAGACATTCTGTTCTTGATGGCAATCTTAGATGTATATATTGTCCATGCAAACATAACCGTCTGTTAATAAACCACTCAACTTTTTCGAATGGAGCCAAAATAAACGGAAAATATGAGAAATTAGAATTTTACTTTTGATTGATTTTGTCGAACTCAGCCATAAGAATAGACATTCCTTTCTTATCATTCCTCAAGAGAGGTTTCTTCAATTCTTTCTCAACCTTTTCCAGAGCATCAAACATCATAGCTTCTGCACCAAGCTCATCACTGAGACTTCTCCTGAAAAAATACATGGGAATAAGGTCAAGAAACGAAGAGTACAGTAAAACAACGAACTTGTGTACTTGGCAATAGACATCAGATCAATGCCACAGAGTTCGAGCACAAGAATGAATCATGAGCAGTAAATACCCCTAAAATATAATTCCCTACTGTTGGGAATAACGAAAACATTTGAGATCAGACTAAAAATTATGGAGGAAAGAAGGCCAAAAAGTCAACAAGCTGCGATGAGAATTGAGACAAAAAGGCTAAGGTCTAAACTGTTGCTTGAGTCAGATACTAATGTGTTCATATGCAGTAAAAGATCAACCAAGTCAACTAATTCATACTTTTATCAACTTTATTTAATATCTGATGAGTTCGAGATTGTGGTTAGTAAATTTTAGCTTTTATACAACATGTAGATGTATTGAAGATTTGAGAGATATTTTCCCCCCTTTCCGTGGGGTTTTCATCGGTTTATTGATTGATACTGGTCCAAGTTTCCAAGTCTCCAAGTCTCCAAGTCTTGACGATCTTGGAACCCTTGAAAATCAAATATTCATGATACCAAAACAATTAACATGCCAAGGAGAGAAATGCAGACCCTATTGGTCAGGTTGACAAGGAATCCATGTTCATAAAACAGGAACATACTTGATCCGGATATCCTTCAGGGTCAGTAGGTATGTTCTAGCATCAGGGATATCTTGGGTTCTCGTCTGAATGGTGTATTTGATTCGCTGTGCTTCTGAGAATAAATCTGCCCTGCAAAGAAGGAAAAAAGGGTTAAATTGTAACTCACAGAATTCATATGCACATATTTTCGTAATAGCATGTATAGTATGTACACATGTGGTAATCCGGCAAAAACACTCACTTCTCTCTTGCCATTTTCATGACCTTTGCGTATTGAGCTACTGCAGCAGGATCATCTGGATCAATTGTGATCTTCTCTTTCCGGAAAACATCAATTGCTGTCTCAAACTTCTTTTTCACTTCCAAAAATATATTCTTCAGCATTTCTTTGGCACCCACAAAAAAAAAAAAAAAAAAAAAAAAAAAAAAAAAAAAAAAAAAAAAAAAAAAAAAAAAAAAAAAAAAAAAAAAAAAAAANACAGAATATTTAGATCAATGTGCACATAGAGAAGTCGATGCACCATTCATGGAGCTTCATAGCCTTCATATACACATTTCTGATGCAATTTAACTTATATGACATAACTACAACGGTGTGATAGACATAAACCAAACTTCATAGCCCTCTCTCTCTCTCTCTCTCTCTCTCTCTTCCTTTTTCTCACTAAATGAGCGTTTTTTGCCTCACCATCTCCCTTCAGAGCCGGTCGGGCAGCCTCTTCCGCAAAGTGACGAACAGGAATAGCATGCCCCTGGTGTAAAATACTTGGAATGCCAAGCACCTGTAACAACGAAGGGGCACAAAATAAAACCCACGTTAAGCAGATGATTCGATGATCACCATTTCCAAACAATGAGTCTAGTTTTTATCTTTAGCTAAGTCCCGATAATGTTTAAAAAAAAAAAAAAAAAAATCACAGCAACCTACATACTTCACATCATCCAAAGAAACCCTAAAATCCCAGATCCTAAATAAACGGTTAAAAAATCCGAAACCTTCAGGGAGTATCAAATTACAAAAGCCAAGAATTGAAAATCGAATTAGGGGAGGGGAAAACTGATAAAGACTTCACCATTTTCAGGATCCACAGGAGTAGAAAACGGAAGAACGAAAATCAAAACACCAATATGAAATGATATTCAAATCGCTCACATATATCAATCCTTAAAAGTTGATTTGAACATGAACAATGAGGGAGAATGAAAAGTTGGGTAAAGTGAGCCGATCCATGGCGGAAAAGGACAAACCTGCTTGGATTTGGACAAGAGACGAGAAGAGAAAGCCATGGTGGGAGCTCAGATAGCGCCTTGCTTCAGATGCTTCGATGAGTGGTTGGAGGATTGGAAGTCGAATATATGAAGAGGGAGCCCTCGTTTGAGGAGGAGTCGTCTATGCGAAGCGGAGGGGAAGCTCTGCTAACAATGATTCCGTGGAGCCTGCTCCTCATTAATCGCTCTACTTCGAATCAACACCGTTGGATACGATTACTTCAATATTCTAAATGGATGGATATGATCTAATGAAAACCAGTACTTAATCAACTTCTTTTTCTTCATTTTTTATTTTGTTGAATTCTACAAAATGCCCTTAATTTTAGATTATTTCCATTTCTTTTAGTGGGTATAAGAAAAAAATTTCACTTTTTAATTTTTTTTCAAAATCTAAAATCTAAATATTAACCAATATTTTATATGGATAAATAATATCGGGTATATTTTTTGCATCGTGTAAATTTAACGAAAAATATATTTATTTTCAAACAAGGGTATTTTTTTTTAAAAAGAATATAAAGTTCGAGGAAAAAGATGAAACCTTTAAAAGTCCAAAGACATAATTGGATACATCCCCGAGCGGCAGTCAAACAGAGGCGTGATCGACTAAGAGACGGGGTGGGAGAGGCTCTCACCTCTTATAACTTGACCTATTTTTATTGAATACAATAGTTCTATACTACTTTATCCAACAAAAACAGAATCTGTAAGAGAGAGTAGGCAGGAAGAGCTAATTTTTCCAGAAGGGCTGAAGCAGAAACATCACGAACACAAGACTTGTAATAGAAGGTATGTTATTAGGATCGAGCGCCTACCAAACTAAGAGTTTATACAACGTTCTAAGTTTTCTTTAATATGAAACTATCAAGTTTGTGTTGAATCATTCATATATATATATATATACAAATGATGATCCTACATTTCTGCAGCAAATGACTTTCCACAGCCACAAGTTTGTGTAGCGTTTGGGTTCTTGAAGGAGAAGCCCCCACCAATAAGTGCGTCGCTGTAGTCCAATTGCATTCCAAACAAGAAAAGTAGGCTCTTGGGATCGCATACTACAAAACAAGCAGAGAGGGAAGTTTGTATCAAAAGCTCAAGCTATAAAGGAAGTGATATAAGTGAACTGATATTCGTCGTCGAGCCTACGACTTAAGAGGGCACAGTCGAAAATGAAGTAGATAAAATGATACCTTCATAGTTCACTGAAAGATGCTTAGGTTCCTTTATCAATAGAGTAGGAGAGCATTTGTCAAGGAATCGAAACAATATACAAGCTCATGTTGAAATAGTATACATTAAAGAAAAGTATATTTGACAAAAGTTGCACAACCTGCTTATCAGTCAGCATAAAAAAACTTATGATATCAATTCCTTCAAGTCATCGAGTGTCCAAGAGGAGATAGACTATGAACTATTGAGTAAAATTATTAGTTCAAGCTCACTGCTAACAAACATTGTCTGCTTTGGCCCGTTACGTATCGACGTCAGCTTCACGTTTTTAACACGCGTCTATTAGGGAGAGATTTCCATGCTCTTATAAGTAATGTTTCGTTCTCCTCTCCAATCGATGTGGGATCTCTCAATCCAAAGCAAACAATATATGCTAGTGGTGGGCTTGAGTTATTACAAATGGTATCTGAGGTAGACACTGAGCGGTGTACCAACGAGAACGCTAGTCCCCAAGGGGGGTGGATTGTGAGATCCCACAACGATTGGAGAGGAGAACGAAGCATTGCTTATAAGAATGTGGAAACATCTCCCTAATAGTCGAGTGTTAAAACAGTGAGGCTGACGATGATACGTAACGGGCCAAAGCGGACAATATTTGCTAGCGGTGGGCTTGAGCTGTTACATTGAGTCCTTCAAATTTATGGCATATGGCTCACGAAATGCCCGTCTATATCCGAATTTATAAAAGTGTAAGCTTCTTTCATCCTAAGAAGAATTGAAAACTTTCCCTCTACCATTCCATGGGAAAGAAAGTATCGATCCAAAAACATGCAAAACTCAACTCAGATCCACCATGTTCTTTTGAAGGCATAGAACTAAGAGTATATATATATATATATAAAGAAATGGGTCATCTACAAAAATAATGAATTCGAAAAGGATAAATCTAAGAACCCCACTAGAAATTCAGAGCGAAAAACGAAAAGCTATAACTCTTACCAATCACAAACCCATTATATTCTATAATTGAGTCATCAGGTCTAGCATTTGCCCTGTTCTCAAACTCCATCGTGTAGGACATACCAGAGCATCCACCCTGTCTGACACCAATTCTCAAGCACAAATCTTCATTACGTTCAGATCTCATTTTATTCAAGTGTTTCAATGCATTATCGGTTAATGAGATAGCCGGTGCTATACCCTCAGATGCTGGCGCAGCTGTTAAATCACAATTTACATGTTCAACAACATAAGATGATAATGCAAAACTGTGATCATAACGCATAATATACTCATCATAGTTCATATGCAGAAACTGCAAGATTCAGTAGATTCTATCTTTGATCTCTAGTAAGCGGCAAAGGTAAAGTGCCATTCACAATACCATATTACATGTCATGTTTAGGAGTGATTTTGAAATTGGTTGAAATCACTTTTTTTCATACTCAAAATCACTCCAAAACATACTTATAATCATTCAAATAGTATGAAAATTGCATTTAAAAGTATAAAAGCAAACATTCAATTGATTTAAGACATATTTCGGAGTGGTTTCAACATGAAAGATAGTTGTTTAATCATTTCAAATCCATTCTGTATGCTCTAAAAAAGAATTAAAGATCAATGCTATCAAACACAAGAATTAGTAAACATCTTTGCTCCCACATGAAGATCAATCCATCCTAATCATTTAGGCATTGATACAAAACAAATATGCACACTCATGGTTTGTATATCACTAACTGGATCTCGAATTAGAACTCACAAACAAATCATCCGTTCCAAGTAGCAGGGAAATTTATTTTCCGTGTAACTCAATAAGAAAATCCCCAAAATTCTGTTTCTTAATTTCAATATAAAACTTCCACGAGCTAACAATTTCGATCCCAAGCAACCAGAAATTGAATCCCGCGTTTAATTAATTAAAAGAATAACTCGAATCCTGACGTTCTTCCCAAGTTCATAGTTCCAATCCAAAAGAAACAGATTCCTGATTAATTTTCCCCCAAACAGTACAACGATGAACTACGGTGATACAGTCAAATATAATACCCAAAAATCAAGGAGGAAAGCAGAGGGGAAAAAATAAAATAGAGGCGTACCTGGGACTGAAACCGATCGAATAGATAAGGTTTTTCTCCGGCTGAATTTCGTAGGTGAATATCGAAAGGAAATTGAACTTTGAGGTGCAGAGCTTTTAGGAAGGGCTCGCAGGTGTAGAACAGGGGGGCATTTCATGGTAATCGAAGAGAACGCCATCGAAGAAAACCGGTCGCGATTAGTCCGGCGAACGGCGAAGGCGAAAGGTTTATATGCGAACCGCCACCTTTTACTAGTCGGAAATGTTTGCGAATCGTTATCGTGCGGTCAGGATATATTGTTTTCTTTAAGATCGAGTGGTTCAGATATTTTTTTCATTTTTTTTTTGTTTTTTTGTTTTTTTTTGTTTTTTTTTTTTCTTCCCTCCAATACATATTTTTTTATGAGGCGTAGAATTTTTTTAATTTTTTCTGTTTTTTAATTAAAATTTATATTCGATAGTATTTATTTTTTGAATTTATATTTTTTGTCTCACGATTTTAAGTAAATATTTGAATGATCAGTTAACTTCAAAAATATAAAAGCAATTTTTTTTGGACGGATAAACCCAACCAGAAAAATATTAACTTATGAACGGACCAATTTTGTTTTCAATTTTTAAAAAATTCAACTCAACTCAAAACGAACAAAATCTAACCTAACCCAACCTAGTTTGGGTGGGTCGGGTTCTCAAGTCATTTGAACACTACTGCACATCTGTCCAATTTTGTAAATGTGATTATGCCCCTTTTTTTTCGACATGGTTGACACGCATCCTTCATAATTTATAATAAACACGTACAAATATAGAGATGAACATTTACTGTTTTTGTCGTTCCTTCACTCTGAGATGAGCATAATGGTGATTTTATTTTTGTCGGTTCGAATCTCTCCATCATGACTTTTATTAAAACATTTAAGAAAGTTCCTCAAAACTGAATTTTCACACGAATTCTAATTCTTTTAATTCAAACTTACTCGACGTATGCCTAATTCTTTGAAGATATGTCCTTTAAAGTGTGAACACTCATAATTGATCAAGACATTATGAAGGAAAATTGTGATATTGTGATTGTAACTCGACATTACTTGAATAACTTTTAGAACTTCATGTGATGTGCTAATTTGAACACGAATAACGAACCTGAGGTGATTAAAGGGACACAAAGTTTTCAAATTCATTTCACCTGTCCACTTCGTTCAAGACCAAATCTTTTGTTAGTCTTTTATTCAAATCTTAACTTTTTATTATTTATATATCTAAAATTTAAAATTGCTACGTCAATTTGAATATAGTTCAATAGATGAAACATCATTCCAATCTATAAAATTGTTAATCTTCACCCTGCACATTGCACAATGTGCTGATCTCAATTAAAATCTCAGACTAATAATTAAATTGTAATTTAATGACATAAATTCTTAATCTTTAAAAATTATATCAGTAAAATATTAGATTATATATTATATTTTTGTTTATAAAATATTATTGAAATGATTTACCTTTTCTACTCCAATTTACTCATTTTTACCGCTTTTTATTTATTCATAATTATTTATTACAGATTTACTCAATTTTTTTTAAAATTTATATATATTTAATTTAGCTTAGAAATTTTAAAATTATAAATTTATTTTATAAACTTATTTTATAAAAATTCATAGATTTATTGGTAAATATTTTTAAAAATATATATTTGTAATTTAACTTATTTTTAAATCTCTTTCCATATTTTATCTAGAGAAAAAAGAAAGTACAGGTGGAAGAGTGAGACAGGATGTGGAACACACTGTGAAATACAAGTGACATCACATGATGACATCACTACCCCTGACGTAAAGACACGTGTCAATAAAGCAGAACCTTCCTAGCTGGCAGCTTGAATAGGCAGGAAGGCGAGTAGGAAAGAGCCAACATTGATTAACCAAGGGGGAAAAAAAAAATTAATTAATTATATTTTTTAAAAACTATATATAATGTTTAATTAAAGTTAAAAAAAAAGCAAAAAAAGAAAAAAATACCTTCAAAATGATAGCTTTCCCAAATCAAAGATGAACTTAAAGAAGCCCTTTGAGAGAGAGAGAGAGAGCCAATAGAACAGTTTTGTGGTGAAGATAACAACAGGGCCATTTGATTTTGATTTATAGAAAGGAGCGTGCAAAGTCAACAGCCAATAGTTGAAAATTAACTTTTATTTTTTATTTTTAATTATTTTAAAATTCAACCTTCGTTACCGACGTATTTAATATCATGGTCTAATATACACCGCTCTCCATCACCTCTTGCATCTGTTGCCTAAACGAGTTACCCTATAACACATACATGTGTCAAGTGAGCGTTGCAAGATAAGTGTCTCGGACAACTTCTTTTGAAAGTAGTTTTTCAAGAACAGTGTCAGACAACATGTACGTGTTGACATTGTACCCTTACCTATGTATCGGAGGTTGGACACAGGACCGGTACGCAATCCTTAAATGACTTAGCATGGACACGGGAGGGTTCATGCCTCGATATAACCCAGATGGATGGATTTCCAATGATGTGATCGACACATGAGTCAGTTCTCGATAGACATGTCCAAACAAACTATGATGGCCGATGACATATGGGCCCGTTTTAATTTTTACAAATATAGAGATTATGGGAACTAAAATATATTTTCATATAGGATTTATTGAATTAAAAAAATAAAAAAATAACTGAATTGACAAAATTTAGTTAAAATCACTTTTAATTTATGTATTATTATTATTATTATTATTATTTAATATTAATTTATAATTAAGTTTGCAAATTGATTAAAAAATAAATAAAGATAAATGCCTAAAAGCATATAAATGTCATTATCATGAATTTAATTTTTTTTAAATTTTTTTTCTTTGTTTTTGGTGAGAAAAATATTTAATTTCATTTATTAATTATATAAGATAGATTCCCATATAAACATTAATTATTTAAATAATGTTGACATCACTTTAATTCACTAAAATATCATAAAAACAATATATATATATATATATAATATATATATATATATATATATATATATATATATATATATAAAAAAAAAAAAAAAAAAAAAAAATCAACAAAGCAACTCTCTTGCACTTGCTCCCTCATTTTTCTCCTATTTCAAGCATTTACTTTCATGGCTATGAATCCCCTTCAAAACCCTAGTTTCTTCCTCGATTATCATCAGTTTCAAGACTCGTCCTTCTCGTTCATGGATCTTTTCGATGTCTCAAGTTACCCACTACCCGATTTTGGCCTCGAAGCCGAGACCACGGCGTCGTTGTTGACAGAGGCAAGAACGGGAGCGGAGAGGAGATCCACGGAAGCAACATCCATAGACAATAATAGCATGCAAGTGGAGAAAAGAAAAAAGGAGAGAGGAGGTGGATGCAACAATAGGGTTGCATTTAGAACAAAGTTGGTATCGGATATCTTAGATGATGGCTTCAAATGGAGAAAGTATGGCAAAAAATCTGTCAAGAACACCTCTCATCCAAGGTAATCATTCATTGGTTAATCTAATACATGTCAATTATTGTTGAGTGATACTCAAATTGATTGTTAGTAAATAATTTTAGTTTTCAGTTATGTACACAACTGAACGTATATTTCTAAATTTAAAATCTCGGTGCCCTAATTTGATAGGAATTACTACAAATGCTCGAGTGGAGGGTGTGGAGTGAAGAAGAGAGTAGAGAGAGACAGAGATGATTCAAGCTATGTTATAACAACATACGAAGGAATTCACAACCATGCAAGCCCTTTTTCTGATATGGTGTAACGATCCGATATTAGTTCATCCTAAACATCGTCCCATTTGTCTTTCTTCATCTTCTTCCTATCCCTATTCTTCAACTACTACTCTTTCCGCTTGGTATAACGAAAAAACCATTTCCTAAGCGAATAAGTCTACCGAGTTTGGAAAGGTAGTAATCTTAACCCGAAACTCGATTTACGACCTCACAATGAGTTATATTGCAGTCTCAAATTGAAATGTCTTTCTTAAGACAATACCGAAGGTCTTTTAAAGTCACTATGTTCACATCCATCGACTCAACATCGAACCAAACTCGCACTTCATGTAATTGGGTTTGAGCGGNAAAAAAAAAAAAAAAAAAAAAAAAAAAAAAAAAAAAAAAAGTCTGAAAAGGGTAAGGAATTGTTAGTAGAAAGAATAGTCAAAAGAGAAATAAATAAATAGTAATAATAATAAACTTTACCGTTAGTAAATAATAAATGGTCTTTAATTTACTCCAAATTTTCAGTAATTTACTAAATATTATTTCATATATGATTTTATCTTCAACCAATAATAACATTTATTAATGGTAAAACACTAAAAACAAAAAGCTTCCTATAAAATACAAAACTAAAACTTTATAGATAATAAACATTAAATTAAAAAGAAAATCCCCAATGAAAATTTTTAATTTTTATTATGAGATTTTATATAAATATTAAATTTTTAATTTTTATTAGANAAAAAAAAAAAAAAAAAAAAAAAAAAAAAAAAAAAAAAAAAAAAAACAACGTAAACACGAAACATTAAAAAAATCAAGAGTTGGTGGGCGATGACGTGGGAGAGACAGCTAAAAGGAAAAATATGGTTGGTCAAAAACAGGAATAATCGTTGACTTCAACGAGTCCAATTAGGCGTACCAATTAAATATTTTTCTCTTAATTAATTCCAATTAGCAGCTTGTCGTCTCTGTCCCAGATTGATAAACTACTGTTTTATCAATAAAAAATTTGTAATGAGCAAATTATGATCCCGTGCCGCCTCACGTTTCCTTACAGTTTAATCTTCCTCAATGATTATACAATTTCACTGTTCAGCTCGTTTAAAATCAACCCATTCAGCTGAATTTTCTGTCCGGAAAAGAAGGGGCAAAGAAATTTCATGGGGTTTTCATAACTTTGATTAATATTTTCGATTTCGTTGATTTCTCTATCTGGGTATTTATTTTTTTTTCAAATCCGTAAGAGAAATCCGAGCTTCGAAAATGGTGGGTGCTCGCTTTGGTCCGTGGAATTTGATTTTAAACCATCATGGAAGAAGGTTTGGTAATGGAAATCGCGAGAGATTGGACGAGAAGGGGCAGCCGGCGTTCTCTGGGATAATAGTCGATGGCGGCGGAACACGGTGGCTCGACGGCAGTGCTCTAGAGTCTGCCAAACTGGGACGCCATTTGGTTGCCATCCATGTTTGTGAAGAATCAGGTATGAGCGACCACCACGATCAAGCTTCTGAATGAATGTTAATACTGTCTGTTCTGGTTTTCTGATATCTATTATGTTCTTCAGAATATGATCCAAAGTTCAGAAAAGGGTTTCCTGTGATGAAATCAGTGAGTTATAAGCTGTTTGTTTGTTTGTTTATTGGAAACCCAGTAGAATCATTTGGTGTTTTTTTATTAGTTGATTGATTGATTGATTGATTGAGTGCATGCGTTCCAGAATGAACTTGTGGGTTCAGATTCAGGGGAAACTTTAGCCAAGAGGCTAGCCAAGCAGAGATCTATGGCCGTGGTGCTAGAATTTGACCCGACAGGTCCACGCGGGTAGGATGAGCTAACTTTACCAGGTGCATCAAGATGGTTTGGAATTTGGCTAACTCTTTGGAAATTATCATCCAGGAATTGGGTTGCACTTGCCAAATGGTTTGCCAATCAGCTACCTGCTACTAGCATTGTGCTTGCTGTTCATAAGGGGAAGACCATATTTAAACGACAGTCAACAGCTGATCAGTTTAGAGGTTTGTCGTGGAAGCTTGTCTACTTGGAAAAGCTGCTTAAATGTTTGCTGATGTTCGTAAATTTTCAGGTTTTCAGCTACAGTTGAGGCCTGAGTTCTATTTCAACGAGGTTGTTTATGCAAAGGAAGTAAAGGGAGATAGTGATGAGCTCCTTGCAGTTGTTGCTTCCGATGATCGGGACGAAGAAACCGACTCGAGAAGTGGCAATGTGAAAGGTCAGAATACGAAAGCTCTTCTGAGTTCGATATCCGTTGTTCGAAGACAGCTTCCTGAATCAAATCTTGGTTGGCCTCTACGACGGAGAAGTTGTCAAGGAGGTCATGAGGTTATAAGAAAAAGAGCTAGAAATGTTTCTGTGGTTCAATGGGTTATGAGCCTGCCTAATAGAACAGGTGCTGCAGCGTTACCAAAGGACCAGAATGAATGGATGGAAGAAACCAGTCCTCTGATGCTTCGAAACGTTGGAGACGACAGTAACGAAGTCGAACACAACGAGAGAATGCCCCTTTCAGTCTCTTTATTTGTGAATGAACTTCAACAAGAGACACCTGGTTGGCCCCTTAGACCTGCAGCTCTTTCGGAACGATCAGATTCATCGCAAGAAGCCGAGTCCGAGACAAGCATGTCTAACCAAACAACTGATACAATCGACACAAATTTGGAGTCCCAGATTAGTTATGTACCTAAGCAGCTGAAGCTTCCCATCACGACGAATCGATCGGCTTGCAAGTGCTTCAGCTATGCCGAGCTAAGGACGGCGACTTCCGATTTCTCAGCAGGTTGGTCAGTTTCAATCAGCAACCTTTTATGATTTATATGGTAAAGTTCTGTTCCTGAGCATTGTATTGAATAATGAAACAGAAAATCTCATAGGAGAGGGAGGATATAGCAGCGTATACAAAGGATGTCTTCTCAATGGCACGTCTGTTGTGGTAAAAGTTCTGAAGTCGAACAACGACGCTCGGGACAACTTTTTGATGGAATTAGACGTCGTTTCCTCGATCAAACACGAACACATCGCACCTCTTATCGGTGTATGCATGGAAAACGAGCATCTTATTTCAGTATATGACTACTTTCCTGAAGGGAGTTTGGACGAAAATTTGCACGGTGAGTTTCGACGCCCGGAATCTGTTTTTCGCCGTCTTTGAGATTGCATTGAACTTATTACAATTGTGTGAATGGTTGTGTAAGGCAGGCCAAAAGGGAAGAGGTAAATTTCAATGGGAAATGAGATTCAAAGTAGCTATTGCTGTTGCTGAGGCACTAAACTACCTTCACAATGAGTGTTCTTCACCTGTTATTCACAGAGATATTAAATCTTCCAACATTCTTGTTTCTGAGAAGTTTCAGCCCCAGGTTCATACCAAGTTTATGCATCATCTTACAGGCCATTTCAATGCCATTATATTTCCTAGAAGTTAATGTTGTTGTGTTCGTTGCAGCTATCCGATTTCGGGCTTGCTATGAGGGGACCAACGGATTCGTCGTATGTAGTGAACACCGATGTGGTTGGGACGTTCGGGTATATTGCTCCGGAATATCTCATGCATGGAAAGGTCAGTGATAAAATCGACGTTTATGCCTTCGGCGTCGTTCTTCTTGAACTTTTGTCAGGTAGACGTCCCATTGATCGTTTTGGTGTTGGTGAAGGGCAAGGAAGCTTAGTCCTGTGGGTAAGAACTTGGTCTTTTTTTGGCTTGACAAACAATTTCTGCGCCTGAACTCATAAAAATGCTACTCACAGGCGAAGGAAGTGTTGAACAGTGAGGATCCAAAGGTATTAATGGATCCAGAGGTGGATGTAGAGTTCAATGATGATGAGGTTCAAAGAGTGATTATGGCTGCTAAGCTTTGCATTGATCTATCAGCTCGGTTACGTCCGAATGTGAGCGAGGTACGAAAATCATCATCTTTGTTGTTCAGATTCTGTAAAGTTCATATATGTTCTTATCTTGCTTGCTGCTTTTCAATTTGTTTTCATCTGCAAAGAACTCATTGGCTTTGCTTACACAACTTTGGTGTTTTTTTAGGATGGTTTTTTTTTTTTCTAGTTCTACAAAGAATTTGTTGTAACGGCCCAAGCCCACCGTTAGCAGATATTGTCCTCTTTGGACTTTATTTTCCCGTCGGTCTTACGATATTAGGTTAGTCGATATTGTCCTCTTTGGATTTTCCCTTCTAGGACTCGATCCAGGCCTCCCCCACAAGGTTAGGAGATATTGTCCTTTTTGGACTTTCCTCCTGGGCTTGGACTTTCCTCCCGGGCTTCCCCTCAAGGTTATGAGATATTGTCCTCTTTGGGCGCTTCCCCTCATGGTTAGGAGATATTGTCCTCTTTGGACCTTTCCTCTTGGGCTTAGACGTAGTCCGTTAGGGAGAGGTTTCCGCACCCTTGTAAGCAATACTTCATTCTCCTCTCCAACCGATGTGGGATCTTTCAATCCAGGACCAACGTCCTCACTAGCACACACCACTCGTGTCTAGCTCTGATAACATTTGTAATAGCCCAACCCAAGCCCGTTGCTAGTAGATATTATCCATTTTCGTCAGCACACCACCCGTGTCTAGCTCTGATACCATTTGTAATAGTCCAGCCCAAGCCTGAGTCCGAACCCTGTGCTATTAGATATTCCATTTTGGCCCGTTAATCAACGCCATCAGCCTCATAGTTTTTTCTAGTTCTATGATAGAATTTAAACGTATATGCCCGACCCTATATTGTTCTAATTTAGTCTCCATTGTGAATTCATGGTTGATTTTTTTTTGGTCCCATAAAAACATGTATATATATTGCATGAAAATTATTATCAAATTGGATAATAATAAAGTAAAATATCAATTCAAAATGAATTAGTTAAAATTGAATAAATCTAAACAATATACTTATATTTGTTAATTCAGATATTGAAGGTATTAAAAGGGGAGGCACGTGTTGATGATGGCTCATCGAAGGAGCTAAACCATCATGATGTTGATGATATCTTCCCGAAGTTTATGACCAAACCGAGCCTAAGTTTTGCACTCCGTGACATAGACTACGACGGTACATCATCGACTAATGCTCAAACGACGACCTCAAATATTATCCCGCGGCGTCGTCAGAAGTTAAAAGAATATCTGAAAGAACCTCATGAAATTTAGGTACCATTGTGTAAATACCTGAAATTTGCCCAATAAAATGTTTTGATTTTTTTTTTTTTGTTTTGTTTTTTTTTTGTTTAATCTTAATCTCGAACCGATTATTAGGGTTCTTGAATCGCGATCTCCATCTTAAACCTAAAAGAAACTGTAAAAGGACAATAATCGAATCATAATATATCCGCTATTTCCATCACAAATCTAAAAGAGACTCCTAAAGAATCAAAAGAATCGGAATTGAAAAGGAAAAAAAAAAGAGGAAGAAACTCACGAAGACGCAGAGGAAGACGGACACATCTCTTCAAAAATTGGTAATCTCCTAAAATTCTTCGAAGAATAAAGAACGCGATCGATTTTCGAATCGATTTCGTCGACATTATCAGCCAATGACTTGTTCGAAGAAGAAATTTGCACTATATGATCCATCAATGGCGACCACGTCGTGAACTTGTTACCTGTTTCACCAGGATTAACGACGATCGGAATTCTTTTTTGAGAATTGATCAGCGTGTCGTCGCTGTTGTTCTCCATACCGGCGTTTCTGGTGGTCGGAGCCTCGTTCTGACGGTTTTAGCAACAGAATCGGCGACGGCGGAGGCGGAGGCGGGCTATGGTGCCAGTTTTTGTATTTTAAGTTAGGAAACTAATTGTTTACCAAAAATTAAGAGAGTTGAGATCGTGAAATTGGCATTTTTATCACTTTATTTATTTATTTATTTATTTTTCGGCCAATCAAATTCGTTGAAATCGAGGTAAGTCAGGATCCTGTTTTGGCGGCAAATATTGTTGTTTTGACAATTGTTTATATATATATATATTAATTGTTATTTAAGGTTAATAAATTGATTTTTTTTTTTTTTAATTAATGGATTTCTTCTTCTATCCCTTGTCTCACATTTTCAGAAATAAAATAAAATTAAAAAAATTTGAGAATCGAAGGGAGAAAGATATGAAATTAAAACTCCTCTTCACAAAATTGGAATTTTATATTTAAAAATTGATTTTAAAAAAATAAAAAATAAAAAATGAATAAAAGGGAGGGAAACCCTAAACCCTGTCATCATCTTCTTCCCGTCATTTCCTACTCTCTTTCAGAAGCTCAGCGTCCTCACCGTGGCCTCTCTCCGGTTCTGTGCCGCCGTTGCCGTATTTTTCCGCTCGTGCCACCGCATCATCCGTCTCTTAGAGAGTTTGAGCTGATTTTCTACTCTCTTGCTGTTTCCGGTATTCTCCTAATCTTCATCCTTTTCTTTCTCCTCACTTGAAAAACATAAATTTGGAATTGTCGAACGAAATAATGGAGGATAGGTTTTTCTAGCCGAATAGAATTGAAAAACATAATTATTCTTTCGATTTCTTGCATAAGTCTGATCATCTGTTTATCTCTTTAATCGCGGCTGAAATTGGCTTGTTTATGCGACCAAGAACTTTCCAGCATCTCTCTTCTTCTTTATTTATCAGCGAATCAGTCGGATAATTTATATATAGTATAGATAGATTGTGTATATATGTTAATTGGTTTTTTCTTTCTTGTTTTGTACCAATTTTCCCGTCTTGTTTCTGAATTTGGCTCTTTCTTGCATGCGAAATGTCAAGTTTTCTCGTTTGGGTTGTTGTTTGATTACTAAATGGCTGGATTTGTTCGAGCAAGTTAAGCTACTAGCAGACGAGTGTTCCTTGTTTAAATTGTTGTTTGGTTGCTAAATGACTAATACTCGTATGTTACAGGTAACAGCAAGAACGACGTTCTCGTTTCTCTTTATATATAACTTACTGCCCCCCGGTCTTTCTGTCTTAAATTTGATCTGAGAACTATGAGAACTATCAATTTTTCAATACTCTTGGCGAAGAAGTATGCCCCTTGTTGTCTTGGTTTGTCTTTCTCATGGGAAGAGATCCTTGTAATTTTGTTCCTTGAATTCGTTAACTAACTCCCGACCAGAACCTTTTTAGGTTGTAGATGAGTTTACCTATTTTATTGTAATTGCACAAGCCCCCCGCTAGCATATATTGTCTTGGTTTTTTAAAACAAGGGAGAGCTCCCTCCCCAACTGATGGTTGAATGTTTCCCTCCACATTACTTCGTTTCCACATTAATCGATGGTTGAATGCGTGATTGACGAAGTCTCTGTTCACCCTATTTTGTTCTGTTGGTGCAGCATCAAGGGAGAAGAGAGCTGATGGTGGAAGTATGGTGGTCGATATTGGGGGCAGCTATCCCAGCAGTAGTTGCAGGACAAGCATACAGAATGAGGAGGAGGCATTCTGAGGAGCAGAAAGTAAAGACTGCTAGGGGAAGGGAGAAGAATCCAGATGACATTTTTGTCTGTGAGAGGGTCTGCACATCAAAGAGAATGTTGAAAAAGGTAGGCTCATTCTCGAAAGACCCAATTCCCGATACTTGCGTGACTGTGTGTGGATTATCTGAACTCGATGCCTGCACAGATGCATGTGCTCGCACTGTCTGTGTGAACCAGCATCAAGTACCAAACTGGAACGACATTTGTCTTAGGAGATGCCAGAGTGAATGTCTTAAGCTTTCTGCTTCACATTCATCTTAGTGAATATGGCATGATGTGTGTAAATAATGCGGTCTTTCCATGCATACCCTGTATTGCATTTTGAGTTGTGAAACATTGGCCTACAACTATTGGCTTTCTGGAAGATGTTATGAAATGTTTTTCTCAATTTACCAAGTTCCTCTTGTTATAATACAGTGTTTCTTCTTTAATAGTTCACAATTTATTGACTTTCCCTCTGAGCCACTGCTTTCTTGCATTCATTATTGGATTTGTTTCATTTATTGACTTTCATTTCTTCAAACGAAGATAGAATCAGATATCTTAATAGATACTCTCCTGAACATTCCTCAAAGATTTCTTTGAATAAATAGAAAAGCAAATGGACTTCATCCATTCATGCTGAACGGTAGTGACTGTAGTAAGGCACAAAATGATCCTTATCTGTCACAAGAAGCCTATTTATCATATCGTTTTCTGGTTAAGATCTCTATCACAATCTAAATCATAAAGCTTCGAATGCAAATTTCTGATCGAAAAGAAAAGGAAGAGATAGAAAGTTGTTGAAAAGTGGAAGATCTCCTTCGACAGAGAGGGATGATCAAAGCTCATCATGAGAATGTTTGTCCTTGTCCTTGTCCTTGTCAACCAGGTTCTCTTTCACCTTGTCCACTGCTTCCTCCATCACTTTTGCTGCAGATTTAGCAGATTCCGAAACTGCATCTTTGCTTGCTCCAAAGCTCTTCTCCACTGCTTCTTTCACTTCATCAACCACGCCCTTTGCTTCATCACTACTCCTAAAACTGAAACACACAATCAGAGCTATATAGGATCATGTAGAATATATATATATATATAGCGGATTTGAGCGCTCTATAGCCAAAATTAACATGTTAGGAATGAAGGGAAGAAAGTTACTCTAAATTAGGAGGGAAAAACTGCAACTGCATTTGGTGAATGAGACATTTGACCTTGTCCCATGGAGAGGGATGGGATTTCTTCAAAATAGCGACAGTTTCTTGAATGAAGTTCCCAAAAGAGGGCCTCTCGGGAGCCTTATTGGGTTCTGCAAAGCATGAAGCAACGTGAAGCATCAAAATGAAGAACAGAAGAAGCAATCTGCTTCGAGTTTTTGGGTTGAAGATTTCCATGGCGTTTTCAAAAAAGGCTTCTCATTCAAACACAGACTGCCATTTGTATTCCATTTCTGACATTCAATTCCACAGACACTTTCCTTCCCTTCCTTAACTTTAGCCTTTCTTTTCTTCCTTAAATTTAGCCTTTACTCTTAACCATTCAAATCCCTCTTTTGTGGTTTCAAATTTAACCAAACAAATTTTGAACCATTCAAATCACATTTCAAATTTAACCAAAAAAAACTTTTTTTTTCTTCTTATTATTAATAAAACCATTTTGATTTTTTTTTTTTTTTTAAGTTTAAGAATATTTTTAAAACAATATAATAACATTTTCATTTAAAAATAACAATATTATATTTTTTAAATTTTTTAAAAAAGTTTTTAAGAGTTATTAAGTATACAACTTCAAAATTATGTTTTATTAATTTAGTCTTATATTTATTTTAACCAATAAAGTTTTTTAAATTATATCAATTTTCCCAATAAAATGTTCAACAAAATGTATAGTTGGGCCTTTTATGGCCCAAAAAAATAAAAACAAAATTTTAAAATCTTTTTTACTGGTTTAGATTTTGAAAATTCAGCTAATTATTATTAATTTCCGCAGTCAAATGTTACTTAGAAAACAAATTTTCAATGAGAATAAAATTAAAAATAAATACAAATATTAAAAACAATATAAAAAAAAAGTTAAATGATTATAACCAAAATTTGCTAAATTAGGTTAAAATTATAATTTTTTTTGTTAACACAAAAACCTCCCAAAATTTATCACAAACTTAAGTCTTAGTCGGTGACATATTAACAGCTGAATGGAATCAATGCAAAATAATTTCAAGCTGCAAAGTTAGTTATATTTCTTTATTTTATTTTTGTTTGAAAAGTTATTATACAATAGACTCAATTCAATTATTTGAATTAATTTATAGGTTTTTTATTTAAAGCGTAGTTTTTAATAAAATTAATATATTAATTCATAGAATATTTATTTATTTATTTTTAAATATCTAATTAAGATTTTTATTTCAATTCCAATATATATTTTTAAAAACCATCCTTTAAATAATTTAAAATTATATTTTAAGAGTGATCCAAGAATAAATAATTAAAAAATTAAACAAAAATAAAATAAATATACATATATATAACATCATCTAACGTATGTTAGGCAGAAATTGTAAATAATTGTATAGAGATTTGAGGAAATAATTAAATCATAGAATAATTAGTTATTAGGAGTTAGTTTAACAATAAATATGTATTTAATCGAAAAAGATGTGTGAAATGGGACGCGAATTAATAGCCTATGATTTTCGAGTGAAATTGAAAATACGTATCCAACTCATTTACTACCCCTAAAAATAGGGTTTACGGGTTCATTTCAAAGTTCTCAATCTTTCATAACATCATGTAAATTAGGAAAATGTTGTTGTCACGTTTAGCATAAATGCGCAACAAAATATTGATAAAATGTCGATATCTTAATTATAAAAATAATAAATTTAAATTAATGAATAAACTTTTTATATTTTTAAGTAAGTTTAAAAATGGGTCCATTCACGTCTGTATGGGTTCTACACATATTCAACACATAAAATGTTTACTCAAGCCCTGTGCTATTACTTATATTTAATTTAATTAAAAAGAATTTTAATAATGGTTTATAAAATGTTTTAAATAAACTTTTTGTATCATAATAATAACTTTTTAATTTATATAGGGGTGAATGTTTGGACCTATATAGTTTGGAGGAAAATAAATTATGCATGTATTATGAAGTACGGCTATTTATTGTATTTTAATTAACTCTGGTAACCTGTCACTCATCATTTATGTATTTATGTATTAGCTTATTAATGATAATATTTCGATTTTTCAATCTAATATTTTACATTTTCCGATTTTTTTATTTTTTATTTTTTATTTTTTTATAGCAATTGATAATTTTTATTATATTAGGAATAAAATTTAAAAGTTTTTAAAAGATATATATAAAAAAAAAAAAAAGGAAATATTTCAATCCATTATCAAATTATAATGGATCGGTGGAGATGGAAGGTTATTCTAAATCATGACAGATAGAGATGCTTACCTAACCGAGTTAAGAAAGCCTTTTTGGGCTTGTGTCATTACAAATGATATCAAATATTAAGCTATGTGCCAAGGAGGCTGAGCTATAAAGAGCATGGACACTAAATAGTGTGCGAGTAAGGACATTGAATCCGAGTTCAATGGAAGGTAGATTTGGGGAATTCTACATCAATTAGAGAAATAAACTAATGTCAGGGATAACGTTGGGCACCAAAGGAGTTAGATTGTGAGATCCTACGCCGGTTAGATAAGAAAACGAAACATTTTTTTATAAGAACGTGGAAATACAAAAATATAATATAATGTTGTATTATCTTAATTTAAATTAAATGAGATTGTAACATGTGAGTCCCGCATGCCCCAATCCAACCAGTTTTCCATTATATATGAACATAATCCAATCCAAGTTTTGCAGAGCTCCAATGGCTTCCACCGACTTTTCATTAATCCTTTTTGCGTTCTTACCATTTCTTTTCATAATCATCTCTGGAATGTGGAGGGCGAAATTGAGTGGGGTTGTGCCATGGAATTGGCCCATCCTGGGTATGACGCCCACCGTAGTCGGCCATATCCACCGAGCCCATGATCGTATAACCGAAGTCTTACAAGAAGCTGGCTCTACTTTCTTCTTCAAAGGCGTTTGGTTTACAGGTCTCGACTTCTTGATCACCGTCGACCCTTCAAACATCCACCATATTATGAGTGCCAATTTCGAAAGCTACCCAAAAGGCCCTGATTTCAAGTACATTTTCGACGTTTTGGGAGACGGAATTTTCAATTCCGACTCCGATGCTTGGAAAATTCAACGCATAACCGCTCATTCCCTGTTCCGCCATCATAATTTTCTCCAATTCTTGGAGAAAATTACGGTGCAGAAGGTGAAACAAGGGTTGATTCCAATACTTGAAAGTGTTTGTGAAAATGGGTCGGTGTTGGATTTGCAAGATTTGTTCCAGAGATTCTCGTTCGATTCAACTTGTAAGCTCGTCACTGGCTTCGACCTCAATAGCTTATCTCTTGAATTCCCTCAAGTTCCATTCTCAAAAGCTATGGACGACGTAGAGGAAGTGATTTTTCTCCGCCATGTTTTTCCCAAAAGATTATGGGAATTCCAGAAGAAATTCCAAATTGGACAAGCCAAGAGACTGAAACAAGCTTGGGAAATCATAGATCAAACCATCGCAAAATTGATAGCCGCCAAAAGACAGAGCATGAATCAGCTGAAAAACGAAGACCCAGAAGGGGGAATTGATTTAATGTCATCATACATGAAAAACAGAGAAAATAACGACAAGATGTTAAGAGACACCGTCTTAAATTTCATGATTGCAGGCAGAGACACTGTCAGTTCAGCTCTGTCTTGGTTTTTCTTCTGTCTTTCAAACAATCCGACAGTCGAATCAAAGATAAGAGAAGAGCTCGAAACAACGATTCCAACGAGCGAACCTCGTTGTCAATGGCGGATATTCTCGATCGAAAAGTTAGATAAATTAGTATACTTCCATGGGGCATTATGCGAAGCTCTTAGACTATACCCACCAGTGCCACTCCAGCACAAGGTGTGTGTACAGCCGGACATTCTTCCATCAGGGCATCGCATAAACCCCAAAACAAAGATACTATTTTCATTATATGCATTGGGAAGAATGAGCGATGTGTGGGGGAAGGATTGCAATGAGTTCAAGCCAGAGCGATGGATATCAGAAACAGGAAGGATCAAGCACATGCCGTCTTACAAATTCTTGGCGTTCAACGCAGGGCCAAGGACTTGCTTGGGAAAGCAAGTGGCATTCACTGAGCTCAAAATAGTGGCAGCCGCCATTATCCATAACTACGCTATTGTTCAAGAAACAGGGCAGGCGGTTGTTCCAAGTGCTTCCGTTATTCTTCATATGAAGCATGGATTCAAGGTCAGGGTTACAAACAGACGGCGTTAAAGGTTGATTGAATTTTTTGTTCATTGTGTGACCGTTCAAGTTTCTACTTTTGTTTTTAAATATTTGTTTATATTTTAAAACTTTCAACCTACGGTGTTCAAACCAAATCCACTGTCCTCGACTTCCCCCACCACAATGCTTTTAAAATAGGTCTACTAGTGGAAAGTTTCCACACTTCGTGGGTTGTTCTACTCCGAATCAATGGATGGGACATCACAAAACAACAAAAGAAATAATAATGGAATTGTCTAGTAACATGTATTAAAGTTTTATATCAACTAGACGAGCGAAAGTACTCGGTTGGTGTCACGTATTTTAATGCTGAAATTGACAAATCAACGAAAAGAGTCCTACAATTATTTGAGATTGGAGATTCAAATAAATATATCTATATTTTTTATTTTATTTTTTTCTTTTTTGTCAAATATTATCTATTACTTTCTCTAAGACATATCTGAGCTAATGTGAGCTGGATCCTTCGTCAAATTAAAATTTTAATTAATAATTATATCCATTACTTTGTCCCCTTCTCTAATTATATCAATTAATAATTATATTAATTTAAATTCATAAGTAAATAAATTTAGATTCTTTATTAGCCGTTTATAGCTATTTTCGCATAATTTCATTTAAATCAGCTCAAACCATGCAATTTGATGAAATTAAAAATAAAAAAATTTCTAACAATTTTATTTTTTAAAAAGAGTGAAATGATTAATTATTAATTTAAATATTAAATATAATTTTAATAAACCCCAAGTCCTAAAAAACTATAAANAATATATATATATATATATATATATATATATATATATATATATATATATATATATATATATATGGTGGCTACAGAAGCTTTCTATTTTTCAATTTAATCTTATTTATCGTAAACATTTATGGAACACCTTTAATAAAGAGACAAACCGTCTGTTTCAAAAGAACTTATAGAAACTTATTTGTAAATATGAATGTTCGAAAAGCATGCATTTATGATTCAAAAAAAAGGAAAAAAAAGAGTGAGTTTTTGTTTAAGGAAATGCCGTAAGAAATGGTAGACATATAAAACTTTGATTGGTTTTCTAATTGAAAATGGAACCTATTCTAAACATATTTGTCTTAGCTCCTTATTTCGACAATTGTGTGTGTATATATATCTATTCTGCCAAGTTTGAGTTGCAGGGCTCCAATGGCTTCCTTAAGCTTTCTATCAATCCTTCTGGCTTTCATACCCTTTGTTTTCGCCCTGGTTGTTCTATCTCTGAAGTGGAACTTCAATGGGCTTCCATGGAATTGGCCTTTCTTCGGAATGACTCCCACTATTCTCTTCCATATCCACCGAGTTCATCATCGTCTAACTCATATCTTACAACAATCTCCTTCCACTTTCCTTTTCAAAGGTGCTTGGTTTGCTGGTCTTGATTTCTTCTTAACGGTTGACCCTTCAAACATTCACCATATTTTGAGTACTAACTTCGATCGATACCCCAAAGGCCCTGATTTCAAGTACATCTTCGACGTTCTCGGAGATGGGATTTTCAACTCCGACTCTGTTTCATGGAAGACCCAACGTACAACCGCTCATGCTCTGGTTCGTCAAGAGAAGTTTCTTCATTTCTTGGAGAAAATTGCTATGAAGAAAGTGAGGGAAGAGTTGGTTTCAGTTCTTGAAAGTGTTTGTGAAAATGGGTCGGTGTTGGATTTGCAAGATTTGTTTCAGAGATTCTCGTTTGACTCCACTTGTATGTTGGTCACTGGCTTCGACCTCCATAGCTTATCTCTTGAGTTCCCTCAAGTTCCGTTTTCCAAGGCTATGGATGATATCGAGGAAGTGATATTTCTCCGACACTTCATTCCTAAGAAAATTTGGGAATTTCAAAAGAAGCTCCAAATTGGTCATCCCATGAGGCTGCAAGAAGCTTGGGAAATCATAGATCAAACCATCGCAAACTTGATAGCTACCAAAAGGGAAAGCTTGAATCAGCTAAGAGAAGAGAAAGATGAAGAAGGGGTTGATTTGATCACATCATACATGGAAAACAAAGAAAATGACGACAAGATGTTGAGAGACACTGTTTTAAATTTCATGATTGCAGGCCGAGACACTCTAAGTTCAGCTCTCTCTTGGTTTTTCTTCTGTCTTTCAAACAATCCGACAGTCGAAGCGAAGATAAGAGAAGAGCTTGAAACAACGATTCCAACGAGCGAACCTCGTGGTCAATGGCGGATGTTTTCGATTAAAGAGGTAGATAAGTTAGTTTACTTTCATGGGGCCTTATGCGAAACGCTTAGACTTTACCCACCAGTTCCATTTCAACATAAAATCCCTTCACAACCTGACGTTCTTCCATCGGGGCATCACGTGAATCCTAAAACAAAGATAATATTTTCATTATATGCATTGGGAAGAATGAGCGATGTGTGGGGGAAGGATTGCATGGAGTTCAAGCCAGAGAGATGGGTTTCAGAAAAGGGAAGGATCATGCATGTGCCGTCTCACAAGTTCTTGGCGTTCAACGCAGGGCCAAGAACTTGCTTAGGAAAGCAAGTGGCTTTCACTGAGATGAAAATAGTAGCAGCAGCCATGATTCATAACTACGCTATTGTTCAAGAAACAGGGCAGGAGGTTGTTCCAAGTGCTTCCATTATTCTTCATATGAAGCATGGATTGAAGGTCAGGGTTACTAAGAGATGGAGCTGCTGAAGTTATTAAAAGGAAAAGAAATAAATGAAGAAGTATCATTAAACACGTGGTAATGTGCTATTATTTCGTCTAACAAATCAGTTAAGATATCAGTATCTCTTATATTTATTGTCGATGTGCTACAAATGTATGGTGGATTTAATTGTCTAAGATGAAATGAAAAGAAAAGAAAAAAAAGCTAATCCTCAGAGGAAGTTGGAGGGCCACATAGTCCCCAAAATAGAGCCAAAAGCTTCCTCACAAGTTCCCATACTCTTATCCTCCACGAATATCTTATCTTTTAAATCTACTAAACAAATGTCCTATTTTTATTTATTTTTTAAATTGTCATCCCTTGCTTGCGATGAGCTTGGTAGTAACATTGGTAGATCCCCAGGCTATTTTTCAAGGCGGGAACATCAACAATTTACTTGAAAAATAGTCTTTTGCAAGTATGAGAAGTTTGGTTAGGATCATAATATCCCCTTCATTCGGGTAGATTTGAATCCTAAAAGTGCTTTTCGGTATTTCAAAAGTCAGTCAAACCCAGCATTGAAATTAAGTCTTATGCCATTGGGAGGGGAGAAGAAGATAAATAAGAACAGTATGTATGCATGTAACACCATGAAATAACAGGATAAAGATTTTCCATTACAGCATTCTAAATAAAGGGCTTATGATTCTTTTATACATTATAGACAAGGTGAGGAATCTGGCTCCCAATGTGCTATACCTCCTAGGCTTCCTAGTTTCTATTAGCATCTCATTAATTTCAATAATAACGTTCAATGAGAGTTTAAAAGGTCTCACTCAGTTCCATCTCTTGGAATTCTTTTGTCCTTTTGATTTAGCTTTCGCTTGCTGAAATGACTGAATCTTCTGTTTCTTCCGTGCTTCCTTCTCGGCCTGTAGAATGATCAGAGATGAGGGAAGTAAATTAGCCTTAGCATTCACTGTGAACTGAAACCACCATAATCATATCCATATGTTCTAAAAATGATTTCAGATGGCACTGTGATATCCAGGATTTAAATACCATACACCTTTGTTATAATTCCTATATTACTGTACCTTAGACATCTTGGATTTGGCTTTAAGCTTAGGAGCCTTTCCTTCAAGCTCTGCCTCACGTTCTAGCTCTCTTTCCCTGGCATCCAGATTCTTTTCCAGATAATACTGTCATAAACCACAAAGAGCATCAAGTAAGAACCTACTGACATAATTCATAACTGTACCAACGGCTGCATTTCCACAACATGCATAATAAGGATCTGGTATAAACAATTTCACGACATGAAGAAGTAATTGGTGGAGAAATTCATGTGAAATCTACTATGGATAGAGAAATGGAGGAGGAGAAATTTTGGCAAAAGAGGTTTTGGATGAAATCATTCATATCAATCCCAATGAATGCAATATTTTGGAGGAACGTCGATTGAAGTCTCAAGAGATATTGATTTCACCGAAAAATCTTTCTTTAATCTCGGGAGCAAATTTTCATAAAATAGATACAGGGCAATTTGAACCCCAAGAACCAAGATCTGGAACACTAGATGATAAAGAAGTGAAGAGTCTAAGCAGCCTTACATTGTAGTCACCCGCATAATCCTGTAAATTGCCGTCTTTAACTTCAATGACTCTATTTACAATTTGCTTTATAAAGTATCGATCATGAGAAACAGTGATGACAGTGCCACGGTATTCATTTATTGCCTCCTGATAAGATATTCAGACAATTGATTATGATGTTTCAAGTGTACGGTCAGTCAGATACACTAATATTAAATTAAAAAAGAAAATGAACCTCGAGCATCTCTTTTGAAGGTATATCCAAGTGATTTGTAGGTTCATCCAACACCAACAACGTTGATGGTTTTACCATGAACTTACAAAATGCAAGGCGTGCCTGTAAAAACAGAGTATAGATATTTAAATTTTGTGCCACACCTAACTCAAATAATACAGGTATACATGCCAAAAGAATAAGTACAAGCACAGGCACAAACTGGCAAAAACTGTGTTTGATTTTCCTACAAGAAAGTTCTTGGACATAGACACAGTAAATATACACTAATAAACTATATTTTCGTGTTCTAAAATGTTTTCATGAAAGACAGGCTCAAAGCACTTGCAGTTCAAATTAATATTTATATGCATCTAACTCTAAGAGCTTCAGCTAATTATTGAGGTAGATATATGTAAGTAACATGTAAAGCCGGTTGCCCCAAAACTATAATCTAGACATCACAATTAGAAACGGGAAAGAGGGCGAAATATAATCATAGAATATATAAATTTTGAGTCTTCACAATGTGCTGAGAAAATAAAATTAATCTCAAGGATAGTAGGTAATTTAAAATTACCTTCTCCCCACCACTCAAAAATGAAACCTTCCTATCGAGCATCTCAGTTTTAAAGTTACAGCGCCCGAGGAGACCTTTTATGTCATCAACTCTCCAGTCCTCAGCAACTTCCTCTACTGTCTCGAGCACTGTCTTATCCAGATCAAGTGCCTCAGCCTGAACAAGAGTACAAACAATTTAATCGGCAATACATTTTCTAAACAAAGATTAGCCCATGGCATACAAAGGTCTGCCTACAATATTAGATGTAACCATTGAAAATGAGAAACGTGGTAATTATAGATCAATAGGTGTGATGTACGACTAACTGAAGCATACCTGATTTTGTTCAAAATAGTTAGGCAACACGTTGTGCTCCCCAAGCAGAACTTCACCTCCTTTTGGCTTTTCCAAACCCATTATTAATTTTAGTAGTGTACTTTTTCCACATCCATTTGGGCCAAGAATGGCAATCTTCTCACCCCTTTCAATGATAAGGTTTGCTTTACTGAACAACTGCTGCCACACCAAAACCAAAAATTATATATGAATATGAAGAATATTAAATTGAAAAATACCCAATCACCCTGAAGCCTCATTAATATTTATAAAACTTCATTAACTCACCTTATCTTCAAAGCCAAATTCCAAATTTTTTATAGCTACAACAGATCTCCCACTCTGCCCACGCTCAGGGAATCTAATCTTCATTTGTTTCCTTTGAAATGGCTTTTCTACAAGGTCCTCTTCTTGAAGCCTCTCCAATTTCTGTTGTTAAGAAAGAGAGTGAGAGAGAGAATAGTAGAGTGCTGTTAGGAGAATATATGAGGTTGCTGCAAGTAGAATTTGGCCCACCCAGCATAGATATTAAGACTCCCGCACAGTGGAAGGTGCAAAATTGAAGCAAATGAACTCTTTTTAGTGGTATCTTGAAGAAGAGGAAGAAAGCAAGAAACATGCAGGTTCATTTGAGCAAGTAATAAGCTCATGGAAACTATGCATACATTGAAGAAAGTATGATGAACATGAGATGTGATTTTAGGGGACAACATTTCCAATTAGCCATGCTTCAAGTACAGAAGTCTTATATATTTGCGTAAAAGAAGACATGCAGAGCTCATGCAGGAAAGAAGAAATTTGAAAGTTGTTGCAAGAAAGTTTGAGGACAGGGTACCTCAAATGGTGCCTACTAATAATGAACAAGTTGTTAAGAACATAATTTCACCTGATACACATAACCTGTTGGCATGGTTTCTTATCTTATCACATTTATACCTAAGAGTGGAAGATGTTTATGTACCTTTTCAGCTGTGGAAGCACGACCGGAATTTGCACCAGCACCTAGCCGACTTATCAAGTCTTTTGTGTGTTCAATTTCCTTCTGCTGCTTCTCCCACGCTGCATTTTGAGCTTCAATCCATTCAGCCTTTGAAATGACATATTGTGAATAATTTCCCTCATATGTTCTCGATACACCCATATCAGTTTCAACTATTTTTGTACACAGCTGATCCAGAAAAGCTCTGTCATGTGAAATGATAACCATTGGCACATCCTGCTTGTTGAGATAACCCTCAAGCCACTCTATAGTGTCAAGATCAAGATGATTCGTAGGCTCATCCAATAGTAACAAATCAGGCTCCTGCAGAGGAGCATAAGATTATAACTCACTGGGTATATGGCCAAAATTGGACATATCATAACCAACAACAGGTATAAAATAGTGCACTAAATAAGGTGCTTTGTCAATTGGAAAATTTAAACAAACGGTCAACGATAAGCAAGAATTAGTTTTATAATGTTAGATTATGATCTACCATGTGAATATACCTGAAGTAAGATCTTCCCAAGCGACATTCTCATCTGCCATCCCCCACTAAAAGATGCCACCAACCTGTCTGAGTCCTCCTCAGAAAATCCAAGTTCCGGCATCAGCTTACTGACCTTAACATCCACTTCGTCTAGGTCAACTGCTTGTGCTCGCCGCTGAAGCAAATCAAACTCATCCAGTAGCCTACCCATCAACTGCAAATCTTCCACTGCAGTTTCCAAAGCCTTCTGAACTTTCTCCAACCTTGTTGCTATCTCCATTTCCTCTTTGAATGCACTCAAAAACTCCTCCTTCACTGTCCTGCTCAACGAAACCTCAAATTCTTGGCTCAGAAATGCAATTTTCATATTTGCCTTCGCCTTTATCACATTCCCTGAATCAGGCTCTTCGAGACCGGCAATAATCCGCATTTGCGTCGTTTTCCCTGCACCATTTACACCAACCAAACCAACTTTTTCACCTTTTTTAACTTCCCAACTCACGTTCTTCAATACCGTCGCTCCCTTATAGCTCTTACTCACATTTTCAAGCTTCACACCTGACGAAATTCGAGAATCGCCAGCATTTGACTGTTTAAATACACGTTTACCTTCAAATCCATCCGCAGAGTCGCTGGAAAACAAAGATTCAATATCATCTTTGGTCGAAGTTTCCGCAACCGATGCTTCTACGGCCACTGCTTCCACTCTAGAATTCGCTCTTCTAGGATTGGGCAAACTACTAGCTCTAATACTTTTGAAGTTACCTCCAATGGATTGAACAGCCGTTCGATTCGAAACCTGGGGCTGACAAGCCCCAAATACAGTCTTCCGAGAATCCAACAGAGGTGAGCCGGTGAGAAAGCTCGGGCGGAGGTGAAGATGATGAAGCTTGATAGTCAAGTCCATGTCTGAGAAATCAAAGAAACGGCAAGAAATACAGATGAAATAGAAGAAATCGCGGTTCGTGAATCGAAGGAACTCGCAACTCAAAGGAGATTGCGATAAGGAAAGGAAGCGCGAGCTCCTTCAATGGCAAACTGAGAACAGGATTCAGCCCACGGTTCACCAGATATTGGACTTTCATTTTAATTTTTTTTTCCATAATTTTATTTATTTTTAAATAATATCATATTTATTTTTCTATATTTTAATAAATACTAATATAAACTTAATTTATTTCCAAAAAAATATAAAATTAGTACAATATTTTATTAAATATTTTCTTTACCTATCCACTAAATACTTTAATTTGCTATATTCTAATTCTTTATAATACAAAAATCGGATATTTATTAAAAAGATTATTGATAATTGAGATTATTTTTATGGATTAAAATTCCACTTTATAAATAATATTAATTAGAATGTTTTTAAATATAGATGATGAGGATTGCATTTTTGTGGCCCGCGGTAGAGATAAAGCCCAATTCTTCAATTGAGTAGAGTTTTGTGGTGCCCCTGGCGCTAGGAAGCTTTCCCGTGGTCCACGTCATCCAGTGAAGTTTCGCCACGTGTTACCCTATTCGTGGGTCTCTGCTGTCCACGTATCTTGCTTTACTGACGGCTTGATTGTTTTGTTTCTTTCTTTGATTAGTAATCTTCATATGCATACTATTCACACCTTGAAACAAACAAAATAAATAAAATTTCAATCTTAGTCTAAATTTGGTTAATAAAAAACATTACTTTAGGTTGAATTTTTAGTTAAAAAATTGTTGTGATGAACCTTTGATCTTCAATTGAAAATAGGGTAGAATGGATCGAGTTTGAGTAACAAATGGACTTTGAGATTCTACATTGGTTTGAGAGGAAAATGAAACATTGTTTATAAGGGTGTGGAAACCTCTCATAACATATAGCGTTTTTAAAAATATTGAGGGAAAGCTTAAAAGGAAAAACTCAAATATGATAATATCTACTAGCGGTGGTCTTAAGCTGTTGCAAATGGTATTAGAGTCGGACATCGAGCAATGACTAATAAGGAGGCTAAGCCTCAAAAGGACGTTGAGCTGTAAAGGGGGTGGATTGTGGGGATCCCATATTGATTGGAGAAGGGAATTAATGTTAGCGAGGACGTTGGGCTCCAAATGGGGGGTGGATTGTGAGATTCCACATCGGCTAGGAGTGAAAACAAAACATTCTTTATAATGGCATGGAAAATTTATTATATTACTATTATATTTAAAGTATTATTTTATTAGTTAAATTACAAAATAATACCTCTTCCTTATTTTAAAAAAATAGGAATATTTTTTAAATGAAGGAAAATTAAGAGGTTTTTTTTTTTTTGGGTAATACAACGTAGGAAGAAACGTCGTCGTTCGGGATAAGATCAATGATCCAATCCACGTAAGCCGCGTAAGCGGCATGATAAATGTATATTTTATTCCGTGTGCGGCTAAACATACAACTGTAAAAGCCTGAGAGCCAGCGATGGGCACACTGAAACAGCTCGAGTGGTATAATCGTAATATTGCGCACGCGAGAGCCCCACTATCGTCCATTCAGAGGACCTATAAAGACTCAACACAGGCTTCCACTCTTTTTCTTTTTATTTCTTTTGTGTTCTTGCCCGGTGATTCTTCTTCGCTTCTGCTCTAAGCTTTCACTCGCAATCCTCTTCGTAGAGTACAGAACTCGAACTCTCCTCTTGCAGCTTGAAGCGTCTTCTCGTCCGGCGTTCTTTGCTGTGTTGTGAAGTGAGAATTTGCAGTCGATACCATGGACGATCGGAAGGAGGTCGTTTTTTTCTCTGTTTTTTTCGCCTTGCTGCTTGTGTGATTTTCTTGCTCTGTTTTTTTTTTTTTGGATATTTGTTTCCGTTGAGAAGCGTAGGGTTTCGTTGTGTACTTTTCGTTCTTTGCTAGTGATAGAGAGGAAATGCATAAATTTCTTGATCTGAGTTGAAATGTTTAGCGGGACTCTTGAAGAGGTGAGATTGTCGTCTCTTTGGTGTTTGACCTCGCCTAATGAAAACAATCGTAGAAGCATTAGAATTTCGTTATTATTAATAAGTTTTTTTTGGTCAAACTGTGAGTAAAACGTTGCTCTCTTATTCGTTCTTTTGAGCGGAATCATCGCTGTTTTCGTGGCATTTCATCTTGCACATGCACTGGTATTACCATTTTCCTCTTTGAAATTTGAGATTTTCTTTTTCTTTTTCCTTATCTTTCCACCTTTTCCGGTCGAAATTTCTCACATTGCTTTTAAATTTCCGAAACGTAATTTGATTAGTTCTCTAGCTTGGTTGGATTTTGACGTCTTTATTTTGTCACGGGAGAAATTAGCGATATGCTTTTGCTTTTTAACCGTTTATGATTAATTCACGGAGGCAATCATGTTACTTTTTCTAAGCTGGGAAGCAGTCAAGCCTGTCAACTTTTTCTTCCATCCTCTTGCCAATTATTTTCCTATGGTTCCATAATTTCAACGCTTTAGCCGATAGGTTTCCTTCAGCTGCTCTTCTATTTCGACCATTGACTTTTTGTTTATTTATTTATATATATTTTAGCATGTTCTGAAGACTGAAAAATAAAATTTCAGAGAAATTGCTGTCGCTGACTTTGAAAGTGGAAAAACTTATCCAATTAAATACTCTCCACATATAACGAATCGTATAGTTATTTGATTTACAAGAGAAACTTACTTTTTTGGCTCGAATAAGATGGAAAATTGGGAATAGATTAAAACAAAGCCTATAATGGTCAGTTTCCTATATGCGTTTTTTTTTTGTGAATACCAATGAAAGACGAGTAATAAATTAGACAAGGTGAGGTTACTGTGCAAATCTCTGATATGGCGTGTGCTAGCTGACAATAAATATGTTAGTTTTAGAAAATTGAAAAGCTTTAGAGTTTTTAATTGATGTTGTTTTAATAATTTAATTCTTAAATGTAACTTACATTCTTGGCTTCAACTTAAAGATACGTTCCTTTTTATTTTCTACAGAAAACTGCTCCATGGCTTTCAGTGCCACAGTTTGGAGATTGGGACCAGAAGGGACAGATGCCTGACTACTCTCTTGATTTCTCAAAAATTAGGGAAAATAGGAAACAGAACAAGAGAGACGTGTCTCGAGCGAGTCTTGGAAATGAAGAGGAGCTCATTGCCTCAGCTGCGCCTCCAACCACAACGAACTCTTTCCCAACTGATAACCATCACCCCTATCATCAGAGTCATCATTCTCCACCAGTAAGATTCTCACTTCTCCTCCCTAGATTTGATATTCGTAACTTTTTGATTGTCTGATAGGGACTTGCATGTTCTTCTAAACAAATACCGTTTGGACAACTCAAGAATTTGTTGGCTTGGGTTGGGTTATATCAATGTGTTGTATGTGCCTGGAAAGTTCTTTATCAAACTTGTGGGTCCATGCTGCCTGCTATTATTTATTAACTTGTGGGCACAGCTATTGATTGTGGAAAAATCAATACAAACCTAAAAGTCGCAATGTCCATAGGAATACTTTCTGAAAGTGTCATCTAATTTTATGATGAATAGGCTAATGCAAGTTTTAATATTAGATCTCCTACCCTAAATTTTCTAGGATGGTGTAAATGTTAGTTACATATATATATTGAAAAAAGATCTCAGATACCAGTCATATTTGCAGTCTTATATATTTTTTTGATGACCACAACTCTTCCTATCCTTAGCATCGTGGCTTTGAAATTTAGTCAACTTGGTTTTTTGTTTAATTTCCAGGGTTAACCATTGGTGTTACTGTTTGAATTACTTAGAGGTTATCTCTTATATTGGTGACGTGAAATGTACATTGATGTCTGCATAGAAACTAGATCAAACAAGCTGCAGTGTTTTAGAAGAGAACTCTCATCTACTATTTGTTAATGTTAATCATGTCCGTAATGTTACATCCTATGCCTTGTTTCAGGGCATAAAATTTAAACAAGAATGATAAAACTTATGGATGATTGGAAAAAGATAAATAAATTGTTTAAGAAGCTGAATGCATTTTTTCATCGTGTCAGTCCAGTTGAAGGGGAATTTTAGATGATCCATTAGCATACATAAATAACTAATAAACTTACAGGTCGTGAGTCTTGTGCATCGTTTAGATTTTATGCAGGCAGTGTGTATTGTTCAATTAGAATGAGGTGAGATGTTGACGTAAAGTTATTGGTGGAAACAAGTTTGGGGCGGGGTCCCCTTCGCACCTAGCCCACTAGAAAATATTAGTTGTGGGCATTCATGTGGTGTATGTTGCCACATCTCTCAAAGATTGAAATCGGGGGAATAAATCCTATCTCATATTAAGGAACGGCGAGAAAGGTTTTCTTTTCTTAATATGGGGAAGGTGAAGAAAAGCATATTTTTCCTACTAAGGACAGATTCTAGCCTATGTCAATGTCGATTTTTGTTTTAGTTCTTTTTAGATTAGCTGTAAACGGCGGTTGAGAAATTTTCGGGTGTGTTGGTTTATTATGGCTGACCGACTTCCTGTGACCTTCAGATGTGTAGTCTCACATATAATTTCTTGGTTTAATTGAAGGTGATGATGATTATATTTTGGACGGTCAGCCACAATATGACATTTAACTCAGATAATTTCTAGATCACTCTCAGTATATGCTTCGTATATGTTTTATTGCATTAAACAAGAATAGTTAACCACAGCACCGCATTAATTGCTTTGGACAAATCAACTTCTAAATCAAATAGATGAGATGCTGGTTGGCTTGCCTAGTCAGATATAGAATGAAAATAATTGAATGCATTTTATGATCCTATTTATTTAATTGTCGGTTGAAGTTATGTTTTAGATTTTAATTGGACTGAGCATTTAGATATTTTACGTGGTTAGAAGTATGCTTTCATGTTAACTTTATCTGCATTACAAATTAGTCAAACTAGTGAATAACTTGGTTCATATTATACCCTTCACCAAAAAAAAAAAAGAAAAAAAAAGAACTCAGTTCATATTATAACGGGTTTCATAGTTTAACCTCTTCTTTGGTCTTGGGTATTGTAATGAATCAATGAATGAAAAAAAAAAAAAAAAAAAAAAAAAAACGGAGGACTTGATATTGTTGATCCATTCGGAGTTAATGTTTAAGGGTGTAGGGTGCTTGGTTGTCTTAGCTTATTAAATCTAGGGTTGAAGAACTTCAGTCTATGTTACTGTTGTTTGTGTCTTGACTTTGCAAACGAATGGCTTTGTGAAGTCTGTCTATCTAATGTATATGTTTGGATTGTGCAAAGAAATGAGTTTGTTAACATTGAAGTTCTGTAAGTTATGCTTGGCAGGGTGGTTTTGAGATTTGAGAAAGTTAATTTGAAAATCTATTTGTTTATTATTTGGCACGTAAAAATGTAAAATTTAAATAAATTGCATGAAATTTTTCTTAACATTTTGCTTGATAGGTTAGTGGGTAACATTATCCAGAGTGAAGGAAGTACTTTTGTAGTATCACTGACAGCTAGGGGAACGTTAGGAATCACGACACTGAAATTATCTACTTTGAGCATAAGCTCTCATGGTTTTGCTCTGGGCTTCCCTAAAATGCCTCATACCAATGGAGATAGTATTCCTCCTAAAATGCCTCATACCAATGGAGATAGTATTCCTCCTAAAATGCCTCATACCAATGGAGATAGTATTCCTCACTTGGTGTGAGACTCACTCCCAATAATTCTCAACAGAGAAGAGTGAGCGTAAGAGGGGAAGGAAGAAGGAAGGTCTTTCCCAATCTGTCTCGGGGTATTTTGTAGTAAAACCATGGATTAGTTCAACGGTATTGAACTTGTATAAAGTTGTAAAATGGGTGGACAAGCTTCCAGCTCAAGAGATTGGGGTTCTTACCAAAATCTGAATAATGGAGGTTCAAACTTGTTTGAACTAATGTACTTTCTTTTTAAATTCTATTGAGGTATGATATCTTAGCTAAACTGTACTGAATAATTGGACGAGTATGGAAAAGTGTGTCTATTTTTTGGATGATTCTTATACATGTATATATTTTTTTTTGTTGATTTGCCAGACAAGAAAGAGCATTCTAAGCTGCTTCAACTGCTGCGTGAAAGCTTGAATTGAGTAGTCTTGAAGAGCCCACTTGTAAGTTGAAATGTCATTGTATTTATTATTGCTTTGGTACGATTACCTTCACTGCCCTTTATTTGAATTAGAACAAATGTATTATATGTTTGGATTTTGTAACATGGCTTTGTTCCGGACTGTGGCCGCTACTGTCTCATTAATTCCTCCTTGAATTAAAATAACTTTACAAGTGTCTCAAAAGAGTTCTTTTAAGTCGAAAAAGAAAATATGTTTAAGTACTTAGAAAGTCCTTTCAAATCGTCCATAGATTAATTAAAAAACAAGGTAGGCACAATGTAAATATTAGTATTGGCTTTTGGTGATTTGGCTCGATGCCTTAAACAGGGAGAAAAAAAGTAACGAAAGAAAACTAGCCTCACAAGTCTGCAATAATCGTCACTTACATGTTAAGAAGCTATAGATAAAGTATCTGAGATAACATTCTCTAGTATGAACAGAAAAGTTGATTAAGACATAAAATGTAAAATTGAAGTGCTTAGTTCTACGATTTTATAGAACAATGCAGGTGAAAATATATGCATGACTTCCAATTGCCATTTAAAAAATATCATTTTTAGTCAATATTTGACCAGTTTCTTGTAGGGGTAGTTAATTAATAGTTACAAATTTTATAAGAGGTTCATGAATCAACATCTCTACAAAGTACCTTATAAGCCTCCATTTAATTGACAACTCTACAAAGTACCCTATAAGCCTTCATTTAATTGAGGTTCTGATACCATGTTAGAAATTACGATTTTACACAATGGTATGATATTGTCCAATTTGAGTGGAAGTTTTCATGGCTTTGCTTTGGACTTCCTAAAAGACCTCAAGGAAGCCTCAAATAAATGGAGATAGTATTCCTTACTTATAAACTCATGATCTTCTACTAAATTAATCGGAGTGTGACTCACTCCCAATGATCATCGATACTAATTTTGGTATATATTTTGTGCAATTAGAACTTAGAGACAATACCTTAAAATTTCAATCTTTTTTTTTTTTTTTTTTTTTTTTTTGTTGGGGATTGTGGAGCAATGAATAATGATGTGAATATATAAATAAATGAAAAAAAAAAAAAAGGTTTTTAATTTTGTTTTTTTGGTGTGGAGTGGAAAAAAGTGGAAAACTTGGGGGCGGCCCGGCGGTGGTAGGTGTGATGGAGATACGGACGAAACAAGAAAGTGTTCGGCCACGTGTCAGTCATGCATTAGAAGCTAGTTTCAGAAAGTGCAGAAACCTAATCCCGAGAAGCCAACTGGGCGACCTACCAACCCCACACACAATATTTCCGACGGATCCACAAAACTGTCACATCACTAACAGTCATTTCTCTTTTTCTTCTTCCTTTTTAAAATATAAATCCAAACAAAACAATTTATTATTTAAAGTCGGTAAATTTATAATTAAAATCATTAATTTGAGCATAGAAATTTATTTAATTTCATGGATTAGGGTAAACAAATTTATTTATTTATTTATTAAATTTTGTTTTGAGGATTCTGCTCTATCACTCAAGCTTCTCATCCGCAGAGATACATACATATATATATATGCTTCGATTCGCTCTGGCTTCTGATTCCAGCTATTTGGATTCCTTCTTACGTTCTTAATCCTGTTTCTTTCCGCTGCCTTCTTCTGATTCTGCCGTGTTACGCGACGTTGATTGGATTTTGAGATTCAATTCTTTTCACTCCCCAAATTGCATCGTTCTTCAGCCGCGATCGTTGGACTTCTACTCTACCTGCGAGTTTCGTTTGGTCTGAAACAAGCAGGAACTGTTTTCCTGGTTATTTTCTTGCTTTCTCACTGTTTGATGCTTCTGTTATTGCCGTTGATTTGATTCTGATGATTCTTTCAATTTTTTTCCCTCCGTATCCCTCTTTTCTCGTCTATTTCTTCGCGTGATCTTTATTCAACATAGCATTCAGGTCGTGTGTGGTGATCTCTGACTTTAAAGATTAATCAAGTTAGCTGAGTAACAGAGGTGGTTTGGCGGGGCTATGGAGGCCAACTTAGGACATTTGCAGTATCTATCAATCCGGATTGATTCCGGAATGTTTGTGACGAAACCGAGTGGTTCGGTCCGATTTCTTCACCCAATTTCTGATCAGCACAAGCCTCTACCTCTGGTTTCGGCTTTTCAGCAACCTCTGAGACTTCCGAATCGATGCAGGACGGTGTCGTTTGGGGCCTCCTGCTATCGTGAGAATATTTCAGGTAACATTGGACTTCCAGTGTGATTAGAAAAGTGCGTTTTTCTTCGTCGTTCATCCTCATGTCTTCCTTTCGTAAGGACTACGGATTTTATTTTATTTTTTGGATTCGTGAATTCCTTGGCATCCTTTTTCGGTCCTAAATTAATTTCCATTTCTCTGAAGAATCGAATGTTATGAAAGCAGGAACTACGCAGTATGATCGAGTAATTTGTCTGAAGCAGTCTAATTCTACATCAATGGCGTTTTGCTATTTGGAGTTTTTCTGAAATTTTAAACAGAGATCTTTTTTACATTCTTAAAACATCAACATTTTTTCACATTATCTTGCTGAGCGGATCCACATTTTTTCACATTATCTTGTATGATACAATTAGTGACTTTGTTGCCATTAGAAAGGCTAGTAGTCCCAGTTTAAAACATGCCTTTTGTTTTATTATTTTGTTGTTGTTCTTGTCTACAGCTTGCGAGTAACCAATTGATCTTTGGCTTATTGCTTTCAATGTTCCTTTTGTAGGGCTGACATTGGAAACTGAAAACTTTCATCCTTTCGACAAAGATCTCCTTTTGAAGGTCTAGCAGAATTTTTGTTGCATGTGTACATCAACTTTAATTAGAGTTGTTGTGACGTGGGATATGTGATTTTCTTTCTAATTCATGTTAAGCTAAACTAGAATTTGAAAAAAAAAAAAAAAAAAGTGCAGAACAAGTCACATGAGGTCCAGCCCCATCTAAATGGACGATGCATATATCTAGTTGGTTAGTGTCTGTTCTTTTTTACACTTTATAATTGGCAACTCTTCTACTTAGATACTAATCTATCAGAATGCTCCTTTGCAGGAATGATGGGTTCTGGAAAGACGACCATAGGCAAGATTTTGTCGAAAGAATTGAGTTACACATTTTCCGACAGGTTTGCGTTATTTAATTGATGGCTAGCACAGGATTTTGGTTTGAATTTTTACAGACAAGGAAATAAAGAACATATTAGAAGAAAAATTAGTGCCTAATTTCCTCAACATCACGTCATTATTCCAGCATCGAAGGTCTATTACAAAGCTGAACTGGATAGAAAACAGTTTTGAAGTGATATTACATGCAATATATGATTTTTACTATGCTTTCTGACAGAAAATTATGGCATTCGTAATTTGCATCCATTTTTTAGCACAAGTATGTCAATGCAAGTTACTTGCTTTTGTATTAATTATGCATTACATATCTGGATCAGTGATACATTGGTGGAGCAAGAAGTTGGTGGAACTTCAGTGGCAGAAATTTTCAAGCTTCATGGCGAAGGCTTTTTCAGAGATAAGGAGGTTAGTTAACCTGCAATTGGACCATCCTTCGCATCTGTGAAGAGGACGGTTATTACTATCTACTGTATTTGATGTTTTTATGAACCGAGTGTAACGTGGGAAGCACAATGCTACCATGATAATTTTCATTGAAGTGAATATTTTTAATTTTCTTAAGATGTTGGAAGGGGCAAATGTCAGCAATGTGATTTTCCTTCTGCTTTTATAAAAATTGAAAGGGATCTGGATTTATAATTGGGGATATCCAAAAAGCCTGATGAATTTTTTCAATTAGGTTGTTACTATTGCTATGGTTTTAAGCAGCCAAGTAAAATGTTTTGCAACTCTAAGCTGTTATAGCCGATCAAAGTTAGTGACAGTGATTTTTGTGTTAGACTGAGGTATTGAGAAAACTATCATTGATGCACGGGTTTGTTATTTCCACTGGTGGAGGTATTGTTGTTCGGCCTATTAACTGGTAATTTGTTTGGACACTCACACTTTCTAATTGTTATTTGGTTCTCTGTTTTTTTTGTTAAGTGAGACTTGTCCTATTTGATTGTAGGAAATATATGCAGAAGGGGATTAGCATCTGGCTAGATGTGCCGCTGGAAGCCTTGGCAAAAAGAATTGCTGCAGTGGGTATCGACTCCCGCCCCCTCTTGCACCATGAGTCAGGCAATGCCTACACAAAGGTGGTGAATCATTCTCTGTGAGGGAAACATTTATCCATAAACTATTTACTCTTCTTTATCAAGGGTTTTAGGGATGTTGCTTTTTGGTGTCGAACTCGTGATGCTTGATCCTAGCATATCTTTTAATCTGCTGATTCTCATTCAGGCTTTCAGGCGATTGTCAATTCTTCAGGAGGAGAGGGGTGATGCATATACCAACGCCAATGCCAAAGTTTGTCTAGGAAGTATGAAATAAATAAATCTTGATACTCCTTTGTCATTCTGGAAATATAGAAGTAACAAACTTCGCGTTGGAATCCATAAAGCTACAGCGTTTGTTTATTGTTCCTGTATCTTCTGTGTTAAGGAGGTGACTAAAACTTAAAATCAAGTTTTTGTTAACTTGCAGGTCTTGCAGCCAAGCTGGGGTTTTCAGATGTATGTAATCTGACGCCTGCAGATATTGCTTTAGAGGTTCCTCTCTTTCAGCCTCATCTTTGTTCTTGCTATGTTTGATTAAGAAATCTGACCTCTCAATAAAGAGATAATCTTCTATATTAAAAAATGCTTGAATTTTAAGTCTATTCTTTCCAGGCGCTAGTACAAATTCAAACATTCCTAGAACAGGAAGATGGTTATTCTACTAGTTAAGACTGCAAATGTTCAATATCCAGAGCTTTAAGCCTCTCAAGCATGGAAGAAAGCCTTGCTTCGACTCCTGGCAATTGTATAATATGGGTGGTAAGTACTTCGTTGAACTTGATGATCTATGTCAATGTTAGTAAGTGTATCTCTCTGTAAATTTTGTGGTCAATAAGACTTGTGTGTACATGCACATAGTATGTATGACTATTGCATTATTTGTAGATTGTTGTTTGATTATCATCATATTTTTGTATGCATGTATAATATTCCATTGCATCTGAAATAAGCATCATTGTTTGATCACCATTTTATTTTTGTATGTTTGTATGGTCCATTGCGTTTGAAATAAGAACAAAATTTAAAAATATAACATCTTGTTGGCAATTTTGTTTTTATTGTATTAAAAAGTGTCATTTTAATCGTATGCATGTGGATTTCCTTTGGAGTTGAAAAATTGAAACATTTATCAAATTTTGTCATTCTTTCTGTCATAAAGAACAATTTCATGAACTTAATAAAGGTTAGAAATGCACCATTTCTTAATGGGTAGGCCATGAATTGGGATCATTATCTACCAACATAAATGGGTACCTACCAGCTGAAATATGATATCTGATGACAAAATGGGGGCAGCTCAACAATTGTACGGCCTTTCATTTAGTTTGCCGCCCGCTACCAATATGCACAGACATCGATTATTGAGTTATGTTATGTTATCTTATGTGTTATGCCCTCCTTCCCTCTCGATGTTAGTCTTAACTCTGACAAAGTATTCATACCTCGGTTCTGCACATTCTCTCTTCAATGGAGAAGTCGGTCAGGTTAGTTTTTCTTTAGCATTGTTTGATAATAAATCCGTATCAACTCCAAACCATTTTTCAAATTTATCAAAAAAAATAAATAAAACGAAATGAAATTCAAAGATCTCAATAAGTATTTTTAATTTGTTTTTTAAAGTGGAATAATTTTGGTTGATTAAAATATTTTTTCAAAAAATTCAAAGAACATTCTTGGAATTCTTAAATTGAAACCTTACATCTAAACGCAACCATGCAAACAAATCTCTCGTGATTAATTTTTTTAATTTTATTTTTAATTCAACAACATATGGAATTAAAACTTTTGTCCTAAAATAAAATTTTCTTTGCTATATTACTATAATATCATATCAAAATAGACACAATCACAGCCAACAAATTTAAAGAAACCAAAACGACAATTATATAATATATTCTCTATATCTGATGCTGTCCATTGCATGATCTCCAACACATTTTTCCTAAATACCAAATCCTTTGTATTACTAATTTTTATGCATTAAAACCCATCTTTACTAAATTTCATCTAATCAAGTGACACTTCTTCAATCATGAAACTTCAACTATTTCCGATTCTGGTCACTTGATCAGAGAAAATCCTTCATATGAAGCTATAAATTCATATACTTACACTGTATTATATATATATATATGCATACTTACATATCTTTGATTCCGCCGGAGCATTCAATTGTCATCGTACAAGTCGCTGGGATCGTTTTCGTAGAAAAGGCCGTCGACGATCTGGTCAATAAGCGAATCAATGAAGGTGTTGCAGCTGATGCTGAAGATTCGACCTACTCTGTTTCGAGCGTTGGAGGAGAATGCAAAAATGGTTGCCAGAGTAACAGCTCCCAAACAAACTCCTGCTGCTTCCTCAATCCCCTCCAAATCCATCTTCCTGAATACTGAATTTCCCGTCACCACCTCCATTGTTACGGTGGCCGCAAACACAATCTGCAAACAGTTGGAATCTGAGAAGACATTGCCTCGCGCAGAAGTAATTTTAGGTATTTTATTTGACGAATTTTACAATGCTTTTATCACCGCGTAATTAATCAACAACTTCGACATATTTCATTGGCTAGATCAAGAATACTATTCACAGCGACTACCAAGAGTTGTTTCAGTTCAAAAAGAATATTTCACAGTGTTGCATGAAAGTACTTTCATGCTCTGTTAATTTAGGGAATGATCATGAGTTTATAATCAAGAAATATAATCTCTATGGTACGAGGACTTTTGAAGGAGCACAGAGGAAAGCACCATATCTTTATGCTCAGAATGAATAATATCGTACCAACGCACCTTACTTCTATTTAGCTATTTCTAATTTTTTTTTTTTTTGAAGTATATGAAAATGAAGTATGATCACGAGATAAAACAGGAAACTCACCATGGCGAGGCGGCCGGAGATGATCTCGAACTCATGGCTATCCTTCGAACTCTCTATGTACTCAGACAGAGTCGCGAAGAACCGAGAAACGTCGTCGTCGTCTGAAGCATCTCCAGCGGCTACGCTCTTAGCCTTAATAGGAACAACCGGATCGGATCCAAAGGATCTCAAAGTGCACAAACGAGGCTGTAGAAGGATCTTCGGGGAATCCGAATCGGCGGACTTAGGTTTCGGAAGCGAAACGGAAGCGGGAGGCGATCTTGGCGGGACGTCGGGCAAGGAGGAGCGCAACTGACAGTGAATAGAGCGTGGCGAGGAAGCCATGGAAGAGGGCGTGCGTAGTGCGATTGAAGATGGGAGAGAATGGAAGAATGAGCAGTGGAAAAGAAGAATCTGAGAATGGTGGATTTAGAGTACACGTTGGAGGTGATGGGAGGATGGGACGTGGAGCCTTTTTTGTACGCTCACGCAGTTTTCAGCTATGTGAGGTGAGGCACCCTGCCCTCCCTGCCCTGCCCTGCCCTGCCCTGCCCTGCCCTGCCCTGCCCTGCCCTGCCCTCCCTGCCCTGCCCTCCCTGCCCGCATTTCCAATTTCGATTCAGTAATTAATAGGATCGGTAAATTTTAAATCCACCATAAATGTAATTTTTTTGGGGGCTTGAATTATTATGCTGCTGTGATTTTTTTTTAATGTACTTTTTCCAATTTAAATATAGAGTTTTTGCTTTATTCATTTATTTATTTATGAGTTTTTATTTGAGTTCTGAGCTGAATTATAAAAACAAAAATAAAATATTTGAAATTGGATTTTTTTCAAAAATTTGTTTTTATTTGTAACCCCTCCCAACAAAACAAAATAAATAAGTAGTTTTTGTGAACTGATACTTCGAAACAAACAATAAACAATTAAAAAAAATAGATGATTATCAAGCAAAATTTAATTTTCAAATTTCGCATAAATGTTGAAAACATTTGTGAAGGATAACAAATATCTTTTAACTTGAATATTCTCAATTGTATTTCTATCTCAATAAGTTTTGAATCTTTCTATCTCATTCAAAATCATGAATTTTAACTAAGATATGCTTTGATTGACGGAGTTAGATGGCAGCTATTTATCGATAGAACACTAATTATCGTTTCAAAAGTTGATAATCCGATCACCACCTCACTACTTCTCATCATTTCAATCACTTGCGCTTTCCCTATTACTATGGGTATTTCATGTGCTGTGGAAGATCAAATTCTTTAATTATTTACACTTAAGCAGGTCTTCTACAAGAAAATTGACATTACTGAACTTATTTAAGGGCCTTCTCCTAATGCTAAGTTGCTAGAGCTTTAGGGGTAGGTGGATCTAAACTTAAGCTTGAGATGGCCTTCTTGTTTTTTGTTGCATTGTTTGGATTCTAGTCTCTTAAGAAGAGGTGGTCAGTCAATTTTAAAACACTCGATGCTATCACAAGCTAAAACCTTGAGATCAATTCTTGAAGGAAAATCATGAACTTGTCAACTCAAAATCATGAAAGGAAATTACTTACAGCCATCAAAATTTAAGTTTGCTCCCACTGATATCTTCAACTTTGTACTCTAATTATTCTTACCTCGTTTGCTAAAATGATTCAAGGCGAGTCGAGAGAACCTTGTGAGGGAGAGAAATAATTGAAAGATGGAACGGCCTTTCACAATCCCCTCCTTGATGTCTCTTGCCCGTTTAGCCAGAACCGGCTCTGCTGCCTCCACCACTCCCAGATTGGCTACTGTCATTTCCTGCACTTTGGCTAATCAAGTAAAAACGAATTCATTGCTCAACATTCAATAATACCCTCCTCCCTTTTGTTGAAATAAGAGGCAAAGAAATCGTAAGGGAACCTGTTGGAGTCATGTTTGTCAAGCTACGCAATCTCTCTTCTGCTACTCGAACAGCTCTAGTGGAACTTCTCACACCTTGGGTGATATCCTGGCTGCAAAGGATGCCACAATTCAGCCTTGTGTCTTGTTCTTTGCAACATATGTAAATAGTTACTAGGTAAACAAAAGAGTTCAAAATCTGATGTCAAACCCAAGATCACTGAGCTCCATGGTCAGATCACTAATTTCCATGCCAGATAACCGAATGGCTGCCATAGTGCCTGGAAGTTCCTCCCTTGTGACATCCATGAGCTTCTCTAATGATTCGGCTGCTCTCTTGAATGCCTTCGACATGAAAACATTGGGGGCAACAGGTTATCAGTTTGAAGCATTGGAAGAATGGCATATGGATGCTAAGACACAGGAAATATAGCCATGCCCATATGATGCATCACTTTAAATTGACAACATTCGTCGTAATCAAAGTTGGAGAATACAAACCAGAAGAGTGGGAATTGCAGAACAAAAGAGCCAGGTTGCAGCAATAGCCGTCTACAAAGATGTGAAAATGCGTAGTTATCAGCTAAACCATATTGCCACACTTCCCAATCACCAAGAAAACTACAAGCCAAAAAAGATTTCAACTGCTTTACACAGAAGTCCAAACGTCGAATTACTCACAGTAATAACTACGAATTTTAGCAGAATTTCGGCATCATTTGAACTAAAAGGCCCCAATATCAGACAACAAGCGTTGCAAGTTAGAAAAAAACCAACAAAATAACGTAATTGCTCGCATATTTCCAACTATTAGCGCAGAAAATACGTAAATAGAAATTCTCAAGTATGTCAATTGCGTCAAAAGGGAAAGCAATCGCAAATTTTGGAGGGACGGGGGAAAGGTGTAGGTTGTGTTGCTAGGAATGACACATTGCACATGCTTTCAATAACATTCAACACGTAAACCAAATCTATTAGACTAAGCGCATCCAAAAAAGCCCTTACGAACTCAGATTCTCAGTGAGAGAAATTAAAAGAGGTCGGATTACCGCGCAGGCAACGACATTAAGAACAAGGATGTGGCGTTGAGTTAGTGTGCACTGAGAGAATTGAACAAATGCCGGAGAAGAATGTCCAATAGTTTCCGTATAACGCAATGAAGTCGATGGATCAGACGGCGATGACGATAGCGATTGTGCTCGCACAGAAAGCAAAGAAAATCGACGATTCGGTAGCCTGAGATTGCAAGGTTGTGGTCGGCGAAGTTTAACGTCACTTGTCCGTGCGTGAACGAGACTATGCTTCGCCGCCGCCGGGCACGGCGGCGATAGTTCCAAAGCTCGGAACATTGCTTCTACCGTTCTAGTGCTGCAAAGCGATCTCCGATCTCGGAAATTGGGGCATAGCCGAGAGGATGTGAAGATTTTGGGCCTGCTAAGAGACCGGCTTCTTGTAGCCCTCAAGGCCCAGAGCCGAAATATCTACAAATAAAAGCTAATTTTAGTCCATAAATGCTTCTTTTTTTTTTCAATTAAAAGCACAACTCATCTGGTGGCACTAATAAGTATTGAACTTTATAAATATGTAAAATAATATATTATATGTTTGAAAGATTAGATTTTCATCACTCATCTAGGTTGAATATCAAAAAGTCAATCACTCGTCTTGGTTGAATATAAAAAATATCAAAAAGTCAAACACTCGTCTTGGTTGAATATAAAAAATATCAAAAAGTCAAACACAAACAGATTGAACTAAAGGCATGTACATCTGCACGTGAATACTCAACAGAACAAAGTTATCTCAACAAGCTCCAAATATCAACCGACCAAATACCCATTCAACTATGAATCTAAGACATATTTGAAAGAACTTTTGAAGTGCTTCGAAAACAAATTTGCACATCAATACATTTTTAAAACATTTAAAGGAAACTTTCAAACGAGACTCCTAATCTTTCCAAACTCTTCAACTCACGACTTTATCTCACGTCTCTTGAATCATACCATTCAATAAATTTTCATCAAAGAGATCTATAAGTACATAACGTTCAAGGAGATTAAACATCTCGGGATCTTACCCCTCATCTAAACAATCCAGACGCCAGCCTTGTAATCTTATTCCTAAACTTAAAAATACACACTTTTACACATCTTACGCAGTTGCTTGTAATCCACAAGTAGGGCAAAAGAGATCTCAACAAGCTACAAAATGTATTCACTCGTTAAAGAGAGGGAGCTGCAATCATTTTCCATCAGGAACGAATGCCAATGTTCCCTCTCAAATGGCCACTGGTTACTCCAAAATGCAGGATATAAAGCTAAATAATCAGAAGCATATATATCTCTAAATTCACTTCAATAATCATTAAAACATGAGTTCCCTATTCACAAGGAATTATTTTGCACTCACCATAATGGTGCACGAAGAAAGCTTTTACTAACGAAACGTATTTACACTGAGATCTGAAAGAAAACTCACTTGTATTATCCCACACTCTCATTGGCCAACTCTTCAAGAGGCACACTTGCCTTGTTTCTCTGCCCACAATACTTCCTTTATTGGATCTATCTTTCTCCTGGAGACATTATAACTTCATAACTTCCAGCTCTAGCTTGAAGTTGATGACAGTTACTTTACCAGTAAGAAGAGAACGAGCATGACAACCCTCATCAGAACAGCAAATCAATTTGTGCAAGCAGCGTAAGAGGACCTGGCTTCTGGAGCAGTCTGTCCCACACCTTCCCTTTTAGCTCTGGAAGCAGAAGACAGGTAAGAATGTGATGGAAGCTGGCCTTCATCTTGTTCTTCCTACTCTCATTTAAAATTCCTTGATTGACTATCAGAGGAAGATCCTTTGAGAAACACCAAGAGAGAAGCTCCATTCGAGCAATGGATCTCTATGGATAGTTATGCTATGATTAAACAAAATACAATGATTCACTATGTCAGAGAAATTGATAGAGAGAAAAAGGGGAGTCAACAAGTATTTTCCTTGGTATTTACATCTCATATATACAGAATATTTCCCCTCAAACTTACTACAAAATTCCCTAACCATGCTCCATGCTATAAAATATTTTCCCCAACCAAATATGCTTTGNATATATTAAACGAACCAAAAAAAAAAAACGAAAATAAAGAGGACCAAAAAGTAATAATAATTAATTGAATAATTGCCTCCTCTGATAAACCTCATCTGTGTATCAGCTTGCGTCTATTAAGACATGAGTTCATTGGTTGCTAGGTCTGCACCACCAAAATTGGTGCTGTCTTATTTTCTTTTTGCAATAGTATGAAACATAAGTACTTACTAAAATGTCTAATTAGTACCAGCCCTGATAACGTCCTCCACAGCTACGTTGCAAAAGAAACATCTCTGACAATTCAAAAGATGCCTGGAAATACAACCATAGCACGATCGGTGAGAGCAGGGTTTAAAACATGCATTAGCTTCACTTGCATAACAGATGCAGCATATGCTATCATTAGCATCTGTTTGATCACTGAATGTGGAGTTATCAAGAGCTAAAGACTCCATCCGATAAAGAAGAAGACTTAAAAAGTTCTCCAGCCGTTCAAGTTTTACAATATAACCATCACCTCTAAAGGAACCAGCCTGTAAAAATCACCGATAAGAGTTAGTTTATGTAGTAGAAAAAAAACTTTCATTCAATCAGATGTCTGCACAAAACACAAAGACACACAAGCACAGAAGGATTAAATAAACATATATATATATATAGGGAGAGAGAGAGAGAGAGAGAGGGAGAGGGCTAACCCAGTTGTAATCCAACAGAAGACGAAATCCACAGTTCACCGTATTTAGACATTCCATGCTAGCGAAAATACCAACAACGTCATTATATTCTTTGTACTCCAGCTCTGCACTAGCATCCCACAGATTCAAGATGATGCCAACAAGAGGAGCCAATATCATGCCTCTGTTTATTTTCTCTAAAGATTGTCCATTACGCCTAAGTGACCTGCAAATAATATTGAAAATTTATATGCATGACCCTAATGATTTCAAGTGTAGCTATGCAATCATTTAAATATTCCTCAATTGTCAACAATGTACAAAAAAAAAAGAAGAAACTAAATCTACTCCAACTAATCCAAAACTTACAAGTCGAAGAATTCCGCATCTGCTGCTGAAGTTACATGATTCAGTACAAAAAGTACTAACTCAGTCAACCTTCTGAGGTTTGTATCAGATCCCAACAGGAATGCTTGAGGGATTTCCCGTGTAAAGAATTCCAAAACCCTTGCAAGATTGCATGAAAGATCAAATATGACATTGCATTTTCTTTGTTGAGAATCTAGTACCTGCAAGAGAGTTAATATGACAATTACAATGATGATAATAAGCAATATGATGCCCTAACTAATTAATAATTAAAAAAAAAAAGTCTATCTACTTGAATGGCATAGTTTTCTTCAGCAGCTACGTGATTAAATAATGAAAAAGGTATATAGCACACTTCGGGCTAATTTCAGGACCTCTTTCTCACGTGAATCAGCTTTTCATTCCAAGCAATTAATACATGGGATGTGAACTATTCTTAATGCAAATACGTTAATTGGCAGAAAAATGGAATAGGATTGTTACAATGTTGAAGAGAAGATATTTATACCTGGTATTTTTCTTGCATTTCTCGAATTGAAACTGAGAATTCAGTCATAGTCCAGCTAAGAGTATTGAATAAACGATTAAGAAAAGGTGAGAACACGCCTTCATCCGTGACACATGCCTCTCGTAGTAGTGTCTTCATAGAGCAAGAGGGCATAATGAAGAATCAAACCGACGGTGAGAGAAACTGCAAAAAGTAGGACTTGTAGTAAAAAGGAAAAGAAAGATAATCTTACCTGAAATATTATAGATGATGACGATGATTCTCCATGTTTTGAAGAACCAAAGCCAGAACCTTTGAATAGTCGCAGCAGAATGTTTGTCACAGGAATCCAGGATCTGTTATCAAATGCTAATAGCAATGACTTTGGCAACTTCTGCGTAGCTGCCTCGTTACTCTCAAACGTGACCAAATATTCTTTGTACTGAACAAGAACTGATATGGACTGAAGAAGCAGATCTTTTAGATCTGCACTTGATATCCTTGGGTCATTGAAGTGAGTAACTACAAATGTCACCTGGTCAATAGGAAACCATACAGATTTATTATGGACTGTTGATTGGTTATATCAGAAAGAATATATAAGATATCCTTGGGTGGTTGTGTAGGAAACTGCACTTTTATTGGAAAAAGTTGAAGGCATATACAAGGGTACAAAACTCCAACAAAAAAGGGAGTCTGACCCTAACTACACAAGACTCCAATTCAAAAGAACAAGAACAAGGTCATACAAAAAGATCTAGCGGGTGATGCAGACGTTAAACCTAGTCAACTCCCAAACTTCCTCACCTCATCCGATCTCTCCTCTCTCTAAAAATTCTATTGCTACTTTCCAACTAAAATCCCAATAAAACTACAAAGAAGCCAGTCTGCCACAAAATTTTACCATTCTCCCCGAAGGGAGGCCTCAAAAGACGAGATGAAGTATACATCCAGAAAGAAAATTATGAAATATTTCATAAAAAGTAAACTACAAAGGTAGTTCATGAGAAACACGTGAAAATCCAATTGCACCAGAATTGCACAAATAATAACAGCGCAAGGTGATTTGACACCATTGGTAAATATAATGGGCTCGAAAGTTTCCTCAAATTCGATCAGTTGTATAATGACGAATCAATATATCCTTGATTTGACCATCTATTGCAAACTTAAGATTGGTGAGAAAGAAATTGACATATCTAAGCAGAGCGAGTGAAGAAAGGGAGAGATCAAATAATGGACAAAGAAAATGGTAGAAAATCAGTGACCGGCAGACATGACACTTTTCATGTAATCTGGGGGAGGAAGGTAAAAAACGAAATGTGTCGAAAGAATAATGTGATGACATGAGACATAATATCCATTTTGTTGCTAAATAAGATAAATACTTTTCATGTAATCTTCATTATCAATTTTGAAATCCATTTAAACAGTAAAGATGTAACATTTTGTTTTACAAGTTGCATTTAAAGAAAATTACCCAGTAGGGATTTAAGAAAATGGGAAAAATAATACATACGAATGAAGCAAGCCCTTGCTTGAGAAATATAGTAGAAGGCACAAATGGAGGATCTCCCTTACGTAACACGTGAAAGCAGTCAACCTGTAAAGAAACAGAACAACAAGCATAATAAAAAGTGGTGAGAGCTAGTCAAGGAACACTTCAACCAGTAGTACTTTAAATAATGTACTTCCTCTACTAGCAGTTCTAAAAAAACATATCTATCACGTGCTTTTTAGAAACGTATTGAAGTGTTCTCAAATCCTTTAAATCTATAGTGAAATATTGTTGAAAATTAAAATGTTTTGGCTATTTGAAGTAACTTGACGATTAGAAACATTCTGACACATAAGGAAGCACCTTAGAAACAACAAACACTTAAAAACCCAAGGTAAACAAATTTGCAAAAATGCGCATCTTATCCAAACTTAAAACGTAGATCTTAACCGAAGCAATAACTTTTGATATGGCATACTGGGACATAAGATATACGGAAGGTAGGAACAGGCATACTCCTCGTTATTTCAAAGCATTATGGATTAGGTGATTTACCAGCGCTTCAACATAAAACTCAGGGACAAAAATAAACATTGAATCCATTTTGCTAAGAACAAGAAGCAGCTGAACAGCCCACATGCACATTGCATACATTCCTCTTTGCTTCCACTGGGAAAGCAAAGAAATGCGGTTCCTATAATGAAAAACAGACAACAGTATAAGTACAAGAAATCAATATATGTTATAAAAGACAAACTGGGTAAAATGAAGCTTAATAATCATAGGCTCATATAAAAAATAACTACAAATCAAGCTACCTTTTCTCCCTTTTCACTATACACGCATCTGTTTGTATCATACACTTACTGAACTTACAGAAAACGAGATATACATTAGGACAAAATTGAGACAATCCTTCCAAGATGGGGGCAAACAAAAATTATAAACCGATAAAAATTGATCTAGAGTATGAGGTAAAAATAATATAATCTTCATTCTTCACATTATCAGACCAACGAAAAGAAATATAATTTTGTTCCAACCATATCCTAATTCTCTAATTTGTCCTCAATAACCTACTGAAAAGTGAAAACTGCAAAATCCCTCTACTCCCATCTCTTCCAATAATATTTCCACAAAATAAATGAAATTCTCTTGGAAAGACCCAACAAAAATTGAACTGATAAATGCATTGTACCATAACATAAGATCAAAATCACAAGAAAGAAAAAATGACTAACTGATTCATGGGCTATTTGAGCCTGGGAAGGAACGTGCATGACATGTGCGTGAAAGTTTGACTATGAACACAACCTAACTTCCCTATATATGCTGACATTATTTTAAAGGAAAGGTATTTAGTGTAATTCTTGAGATTAAATTTTAAATTGAAAATCACATTTACCTACTTGAGATCTAGTTTCAGTTTTGTCAACGTAAGAGAATGCCCTTATGACATTTCATTTAAGAAGGGGAGAATAAGAAAATCTCTTTGGCAACCTTAATCTACATATATAAACAATACCACAAGTTGCAGAAGAACCCTATCAGAATCAATAGATAAGGAAGAGGGAAGTTCCTCGAAGTAAGCATTTCTGGTACCTAGATGCTTGCTCTTGTTTTAACTAGAGATTGGACAGAGCTCAGAAGGAAGAAAAAAAAATTAAAGCGCATAGTAATCAAGTTTCCAATGTTCCCAATATCACTTGGAGATTCATCAAGATGATCTTACCATGCACAATGTCTTACACAATCGATCACTTCATCTCTGTAAGAGCTGCGAGCTTCTTTTAGGCGCTTTATTTGCTCCCTACAAGTTCGTTCTCTTATCTGTTTATCAGTTTCTTCAAGAAGAGCTATTAAGTGAGATTGATGTGACATGTAATGCGATGCCTAGAAACAAAACAATGACTTCAGTTAATTTTAGAACATTTTAAAATATATAACCTAAAGACTGGTTTACACATGAAAATTAAACAGTTCTTATAATGTTCATATGTGAGAGTGTGCACACACGTGCATGGTGTTATCAGTTAAAAGAAACATAAAACTGGTCGTCAATGTTAGGAATCAAAAATGGTATGATTGAAAATGCAATAGGACGAGAACCATAGCAACCATTGTTTTTCTACTGAACCTACGTTTAAAGGAAAACAGCTAGTGATAATCTAAGGTAAGCAGAAGGACATATTACTTTCTCTAAAGTTGAGATTTGATCTCCCACCCCACATATGTTGAACTCGAGAATTTAAAAAATAGTACTAATAGTCCTTTTTAGGCTTTTGGTTGTTTGAGAGGAATTGTTTTGTTCCTCTTTAGGTCTTTCTGGTTTGTTAGTTGATTTTGGAGGGTGCTGTTTTGGCTCATTTTTACTCAGCTGGTCTTTGGTTTTTTTTTTTTTTTCCTTCTCCTTTTGTAGGTTGATCACCACCACTTTAAATTAATAAAAAATAACCATAACTTATACAGGGAGAGAGGCCTCCATATTTGTAGAGAAATATATAAATAGAAAATGACAGATCAAGGAGAATGAATTCAGTAGGCTCTATACTACAACCCAACCCTTCCCCCAAGGTAATCTTCAGAGTCATTTCTGAAGCCCTTAAGCCACAACTTCCAACAACTAAACAAATCGAAAACTTTATGCAACCACTCTGATCTAGATGCATACTGATCAGATCAATATTGTTTAAATTAATAACTTCTTAACCCCTTAGGTTCTTCTTCACAGTCCCTTGCAACACTCAAACTTAGAGAAAACAAATGCTCCGCATTGAAATGTAAACATTTCCAATTCAAAAGGCATTCAAGTGGATTTTGAATCTTGAATACGAGGAGTACTTCCTTCGTACTTTTTTTAGTGCAAGTTCCACTAGATGAGATAAAAAGATCATCATCCTTTCACATTAGGTTGGAATGTAAGCAATCAAGGTGGTTAGAACAAGAGCTGGATACTCTCCAAAATACTAATCCACAAGTATTTCAAGAAAATCAGATAAGTCTTAACACAACTGACAACCTTCAATGGAAATCTCCTCATTGGTCTACCTCCCCCTCAGTTTGTTGCTTATGTAGGAAAGCTGAAGAGACTCTTGACCATCCCTCTTTCTCCACCGCTCTTTTTGCTAGAAAAGCTTGGGGTTTGGTGCAGAATGAGTTCGGGTTGATGTTTCGCTTCTATGATAAGGTAAACAGCTTTGTTCAGGAATCTTTTGGAGGGTCTCTTTTGAAACTGGAATTCTGCAGCAATGGCCCATTTGTGGATGGTTTGAAAAGAGAACAGAAGGAATTTTGAAGATAAGAAAGTCGATTAGGGTACTTCTGTAGCAATGTACAGCACACCTCTTTGTGGTGGTGCTCCCGCACAAAAAGTTCTTTTGTAACTACATTTTATTTTCTATTATCAAAGATTGGAAAGCTGTCTTGATGTATTCTTCTGTGACAAAGTTTCCTCTACCCGACCCTTAGACTGTTCATTCCCCTTTTTGTTTATAAAATTTCTCCGTTTCTTATAAAGAAGAAAAAAAGGGAAAAAGGGATCAGATCTAAGGATGGACTAACTGGGTGCAGGAGGATTCGGATAAGGATGGATGGTTTACACAAATTATAATATTATGAAATGATGAAGTGAAGAGGTGCATCTTCAGTTATATTGTAAGGGGGAATGGAGTGTGTTTGAGGAACGATTGTGGACTTTCAGAGGAAAAGTGAGGAGGCGTTGAAAGAATAAAGGGAAGGGAAACAATCTCGTAATCATCAACAAGGAGGAGAATAGATCCTTTTGTCAAGTGTTTAAAGAAGAGAGAGGCAAACAGATGGGATAACCCAAGGAAGCTTAGAGAGGAAAATATACATCACATATCTAATTACAAAGTTATATGAGGGGAAAAAAAGAAGAGATCGTCCCAAGCAATTTTATAAAGAAGAAGTCTCCATTAGCCTAATACCTGCTTAAAATCTGGTGCAAGTCCCATGTGATAAAAGAGAAGCAAGAAGTCTAAGAGTTCTTCTTCTCTTAATGTAGCTGAAGATGCATTAGTCTCCCTTGGTACAATCCTCATGTGCTGCACGGGGCAATATCCAAACTGGGCATCAGATTGTTCACTTGAACTCGGTTTGTCAGTTATTTCATCACTCAAATTTCCAGCACTACATTCACTGGCAACATGGGCAGATCTGTCGTGCATAGGAATCCCACGAGAGTTTCTGATAGCATACTTAATAGGATCCTTTGAACTCCTCGTGCATTCAGCATCATAACTTGAACAGCAACATGGCTTTTGTCTGGTGGAATGAGTTACTCTGGTCTCATGGTCATCCATGCAACCTTCCTCCCAATGAATTACTTCAACTTCTTGATCCCCAGGAGGATGTAATTTTGATATATGATTGTATGAACCTCCAAGCCTAGCCGTGACAGTTTGATGAGACTCATCTCTAAAGAACAAATAGACAGGGAAACTGCGCTGCCCACCTCTATGAAGAAAACCAATATCAGGACCATCACTTTCACTACTTCTCAACCAGTCACAAACACTCCCCATTCCAAATCCTTCAGACAAAAAATGAAGTATCACAGCGTATAGAGAAACAACAATAGAATTGCTTGGAACTCCAGAAGGGGATGCATTATGATCAGTTCCTCTGTTCTTCAGTAATAGGTTCTGCAAAAATGTTCTAAATACTGAACCTGGCAACTGGGGAGATGTTGTGGGGGGTATAAACTGAATGACTAAGCGGCAAAGATCTCTGTGCTTCTCCTCAATCTGCAAATGAAAAAGAATTTGAAAATATACTAAATAAATCTCCCAAGCTAGCATCTGACTCAATTTAGATCTTATGACTCCTGATAAGCCATCAAAAGGAGGATTTCTGCAGTGAGTAATGAGGTAGGCAGGTTATATTGACCACAAGAAAGATAATGCCAAACACACCCATTTCGATGATAACTAACAGTGACAGATGATTGCATTAATTTGAAAGAAAATGTTTAACGTGTTTGCACATGAATATGTTGCAAGCCTGATGAATGAGTCAGTTTCACCATTGCCTAATTCCTAACTTCACTTGAAATCCATGAACATCAGCAACACCTACAAGAGTTAAATAAAGCAACGAAGCAACAAACATAACAGTACAATAGAGCAATGAAATAAGAAAGCAAGAGTTCAACTTAACATGTTCCTTAAAATCCTTGCCTCCAACTTCTTCCCTGTCATCCACATGAGAAATTCCATTCAAAATTGAAATCTAAGCTAAACGGATATCCCAAATGGATTCATTCCTTAGAACGATCTAGAGTTTGAGTCATTTTGAGATTGCATTTAGTCATCACCACCCATATTAGAAGGAGAGAATTTCAAGTTCGGCCAACATGTGCCCATCTGACTACCATAGGACATGAGGCTCACATGTGGCCTACTTGATTTGTGGTCCATCCCATACACTAGAGCATGTGGGCACATGCCCGGTTAAAGAGAAACTGATTGCGAGCCAATGTGATTCCAATGATGTAAAACGCCACATAAGTTGAATAGACTAAACTACTAAGCATAGCAATTCATCTCTATACAGAGCATTAGAGAACGAATTAAAATGCTACTTCGGCAATTTTTAGGCTTTAGTAGAGAAAGGAAAAGAAAAAAGACGGTTGATGAGTTTGGTTCTATTTTAACAAGTGTGAAGACCCTGGATTATTTTAGCATAATGTTGAGAATCTCTCAATTCTATTTCAGAGAGAGATATTTGACTGATACTTTTTTTTTTAATAAAGAAAGCAATTCTAATTATACATCAAATGTTCGTAGGAAGCCAAATTCTAAAATGAGTGAAAAATGGAAAGTTATATCAAAATTTTGAAGGAAACAAACACCTGAAAGGAGTCAAAAAAAAAAAAAAAAACTAAAGAAAATACAAAGCTCTGAAAAAATTAGCACTCTTGGCGAAGGCCAAATCAAGCATACAAACAAAGACCCTTGAAAAGAGAAATCGTGAACCAACAAAGATATTTTATTGATAATATTTCCATCGATGAGTTTAGCTATAATTAAATTATCAAGTAGTTCATATCTTAATTAATACTTCAGAAAGGGATTTCCCAAGGATGTCCATCTTTCCTTGGTAGTAATTCAAAGTTTTGGTTCTCGTGTATGAGTACAACAAGCATACTTTGGTTGACTTTTTCCCCCCATGAACAACAATATCAATTACACAGGACACCTCAACTCAATGGATGCCAATAAATACTAACCATACATATTCTTAAGGCCACAAAAAAAAGGTGGAATTGAACAAGTACCTGATTGATTGCTTCAGATAGAACTGTTGTAGTTAAATCCATGCTACTTTCATGAGACACATCCTCACGTGAACCAGGCCACCAAACCGAGGGCATCATATACTCAAGATCCTGCTTATTTGGATTCTTCCGTGATAAAAAACCTTCGAAGAGGAATTCAAAATCAACTGACTTCCACCAAAGAACCATTAGTTCTTCTCGTCTGAAGATGTGACAAGCCAATGCAAGATAGGAATAGGATCCAGAATATGGGCACTCGGTTAAAACTAGCGGTGATGTCTTACAGCTACATGAAAGGGCGTTAATTAAATGCTCAAATAATGCTAGGGAGCCTTGACATCTTAGGAGGACATCAATAATTCTATCTAAGCTTGAGTGATTGTGTGGTGGCTGTGGTCCAAACACTTCCATCATGAACGACAAAAAAGGACCCCATCCAATATACTCAATACCATCTGCATCAGCTTCAAGTGCAGAGAAGAATTCGTCACAAATCCCAATAGAGACAGGATGAAATAGTTCTTCAACTGAAACAAACCTTTTCAGTCTCCTCAATTTCTCAACAGAGTTAATCTCAAGGCATTCTATACGTTTCTCTTCCAATATCTTCAACAAGCATTTCAGCATATGGGAAGCAAAACTGTTTACCGATGGGGGTGCTTGAAGGGGGAAGTAGCCATCAATAGGGTATTTAAAGGGGTGAGCGCCAAAATTTATTTCACATCTCTCCCCTTGAGATAGAGATATTGCTGGAAAATATCCAATACCAGGACCCATTTTGCGGATCCCAGAAAATGCCACCCCAAGTGAGATGCCATTCCTATAGAACGAGATTTCATTTCTATCCAAATCAATACAACATCCAATGACATCACCAACAACCCAAGACTGACCATACCTCTCAGCTTCCTTATTCCATTTGCGAACTCTTCTCCCATCAAAAGCATAGGAATCATCTGCGTCACCAACACCCTCGTGGTCAGTGAAAGGGCAAGCAAGAGTTGCCCATCCAAGCTGTTGTATGCCTGAAGTTTCTAAAGCAACTTCGTACATCCATTTTCCACTCCAGACACAAGCATTAGCCCTAGCACTGCTGAACATCGAAAAACTTTCTACAAGTGATGGCGGCTTAACTATCCTGATATCACCACATATGCTAACTTTCTCGATACAGACTACATTGGATCCCAAGCCATTATCAACAATACATATGCCATTTCCCACGCCAGAGGAAGCAATTGGAGGAGCAAGTTCGGAGAATCTATTCTTTATGATAGAACGAATAAAAGCCGTATCAATTGGACTAGTCACAGAATCAATGGATTTGTTGGGGAGACCAAATACATATTCAAGAGTCCGCTCCACAGATTGATGATTGAATTCATCACAATAAGAAAAACACCGGCCTTTTGATGAACTCCCTCTGTTATCATTATCATTTAAAATAACAGCCAATCCAGAAGAAATCCCACCAATCCTTGGACTGTCTTCTGCCATATGCTAGTAGAAAAGCTAGATATTCCAATTCCAGACAGAGACGGGAAATGATGATGAAAAAATCACAAACCAGGATACGGATCCGGGGCAGCCTAGTAGGCTTCCAAATATATTAACCCATTCCAACTAACCCAAAATTCTGAAAGACAGGCATCGCCGCGACCCTGAAGTATTTAACTAAATTAATTTTTTGAAAAAAAAAATACAATTTCAACACCAAGCATCAAGGGTAGAATTCCACATCTCGATTCATGAAAAGGCAAATATCAAATATTGAACAAGTGATCCCTGAAACTACCACTTACGAAGCTACAGTTTACACATAAATATCCCAAATACAAGCACACATAATGCAATTCTGTGTAACATCTCTTTATCCATCCAAGATTTGGACGACATCAAAATAACTGAAACTAAAGAGAAAGAACCGCAAACTCGAAAAGACTACTTTAGAAGCTTTGAAAGTGCCCATTTCTGCGTAACCGGAATCACGATGTGGCAGAATTTATTGCCACCATGGCTGCCAAACCGCGATATAATTGCCAGCAAAAAAGAGCATACCGCTACGACACGAATTTCAAGAAAAACAAAACGCAAGCAAGCTATTCCAAGTCCAACTTACAAAATCAAAACACGCAAGAAGTTGGGGAAAACAGAAACGAAGAAAGGGAAACTTACAGGTTACGAGATTTCAATTATTTGTGGTATGGTGCAACAGTGGAGGCGGCGGAGACATGGCAGAAGGGGCAAAGTAGTTGAAGTGGAAATTTGATTGGACCGAGAGAGAGATTTTGCGAAAAAATTGTGCCAAAAAGTCAGGGAGGAGAGGGAACCACACAGACAAACCAAAGCAGCTGCCTCGAACCAGAGAACGCCGACTCGGAACCCTAATATGGGAAAAAAGGATGACACGTGTCGATATGTGCCCCATGATGACGTGGCCAGTACAGCAAAATCACGCGCGAATTCGGTCACGGTCACGGGCGCCATCGTACTGTGTGCCTCCGTCGACGTCTTTTAACCCGAACCTTCGTTTGCCGTTAAAATCGCTCGCAACCTAAATCCGGACCTGAATATGAATAATTGTATACGTGGCTCAACTGCATTGGTGGAAACGACTCCTTGATAAATTTTGTTCTTTTATTAGGAAAAGCACAACAGCTATTTTATCCTTCAATTTCATCTAAGTAATTTTTTTCATTTTTAAAAAAGAAATGATATATTTTATCAATTTTCAAATTTGGACAAAATTCACTGTGTTAAGCAAGAAGTGGAAATAATTTAGAAAAATTATGTAAAATAAATTAATAAATTACTACGAATTTAATACTTTTTCACGAAATATTACTAAAATAATTTTTACTAAAATAAATAACGCCGCAGAGATGGGGGAGGGACAGATGAGCGCCACGTGTATGGAACATTCAGAAGCCTCAATTTTGGGCCCCTACGTGACATGTAGTGAGCACGCGTATTTTGATTTTTTATTTTTATTTTATACCATTTTCAACCACAACAAAAAAAGGAAGTCAACGCAATTTTTCAGTAAAATTTATAAATGAAATACACGGTGAAAATGATGTATCGGGTACTCTTGCCATTTCTCAAACAAAAAAAAATAAAATTATTAAAAAAATAAAATTGTTTAATAATTTAACTGTTATTGTGGTAGTCAATTCTTTTTCTTATAATAATAATAAATAATTTTTGGAAAAGGACTATTAATATCTTTGTACTCTGTCCTGAAATGAAAATAACTTTTGGAATATTAATAATGGAATCTGTATGTGCATGTCGTCCATGTGTTGTGTTTGTCCATATTCATAAACCAACCTAATGAACTTTAAATGAAGATCCCACACCCTGGATTTTGAAATTAGAATAAGAAATGAGCATCTTACTGCATCCATTTCAACATCATCTACCCTTCCCCGCCTCCTATCAACCCATATCCACGTAAAGTGGCTAGGTTGATAGCAGGGATAAGTACATTGCATAACCATCCCTGTAAACCGCCTTTTATTCTTTCTTGATCTATAAATCGACTTTAGGAAAAAATCAATCTTTCGACTAAAAGTGTGACTGTTAGGTCTGGATAAGCTAAGCTAGACCTCTTGGTTGGTTCGGGGGAACTGGAGATGTGCTTTTCAATCACCACATGGTTCCTAATACCACCCCATACTACAACATATTGGATGACTAGACCATTCTTTTCACTAACTCACCCTTCTATCAGTCTTTCCAACTTATAAATTGGTGGCTGGGGATTCAAATTCTAATGAATACAAAATCAAATGGAAAACCATTACCTAAGCATTCCCCACTCCGCATATGTTCATTTCTAAAAGAAAAAAAGGCCACAAGTAGGCTGAGGAGGAATAGGGGATGGGACAAAATTTGGAAGTTATCTACAAAACCAATCTTAAGAGACTAGCCGGCCCCAGCCTTGGCTGGCAGGCTTCCATCCAAAATATTGCGGAAAATATAACCATGTTAACACTAACAATAAGAAATGTTACACATTAACATCACTAAGTCCATTGGGTAGGTGATATCTCTAAACAAGCACTTGATGTACCAAGAGACGAAAGCTAGCTACATACAGCGCAGGAAAAGATGAACGGGAAGGATGAAGAGTGTGTGTTACATACAACGTGAGAAAAAGGTCTGCCCCACGTAACCCCCAGCCATAGCCCTTCTCACATTGGATTCAAACAACTTGGGATTGTCCCTTAAAACTGCAGCAGCATCGTGATTCAGTGGGTCCTCATCATTTGGTTCCTGGTACAAATATTAAAAAAAAAAAAACAAAAAAAAAACGGGTAAGAAGACAACTCATAATGTTAAAAATTCGCTAAACTGCAGCCTTCTACAAATCTGGCTAATCTATACCGTGAACAGATGGTAGAGTCCATAAATAACAGTGTTAATATTGAGAACAGGCTTCCAATCCTCCCGCAATATGTTGAGGCACACATTTCCTTCCAAGTCAATGTTTGGATGGTAAACCTGCATAAAGTGTAAATAATTACCATATGAAGAAAATTTCCTCTGTACTCGAGGGGTCAGATTCTATGGGTAAGGAGCCATCCAGGTTTACCTTTGTCTTGCATTTGACTTTAGGTGCTTCATGCGGATAGATGGGGGAAACTGTAAAGGAGAAAAAAAATGTGCCTCCTCTGTAATTCAGAGAAAAGCAAGCAATTAGGAAAATTAGTAGGCACAACATTAAGAATATTATTAGGAAGGCAGGAATGCATATTTGGAGTTAGTTAGTGGAAGGCATAAAAGGATGGAGTAAGAGAATTTGGGTGAACATTTTTCTAGAATTAGTTTGTGGGAGAGAACAAGGCTCCTGCACTTTTCAGAAACTTGCAATTTTCTTTCTATATATCAAGAAAAAAAGAGGAAAGCACTCCACTAGCAGGCAACAGTTTAAACTAAAGATTGCTCGAGTATGAATCTCAGAGAAAATAGAATGAATTCTTACAAATAATAGCCCTCATCAGGTCGTATTGACACCTCAAAGTTCATGAGGTCATCCTTGCCATTGGGAAAGGTTATGTTACATGATTTCGGTAGATTCAGCTCACTAATATCTGCAACAGATTAGGTACCAACAGTAACTAACTAACAAGGTTTCGATATCTCAAATTAGCAGAGACACATAAGTTGACAATCAAGTCCAACTGAATAAATAGATTTCAAGGCAATATGCTGGAGTATGACTCATATCAAATGCAATTGGAGAAACCATCTAAATAAAGAATCGCATGTAGATGACAAAAAGGATGTGAAATTTGGATCTCACTCTCAACCAATAAGTCATATGATATATAAGAAGCGGAAAAAATAAAAAGAAGAATACAAAATAGGCCACTCCAGGGCTTCTAGTGTATGTTTTCTTTCAGCTATTGACAGACTGAGGTTATTTAGTGCACCAATGACCCCATCATTACTGAATCTGATAGGACAACATCATATAAACGATCACAAACTTTATTAACATCTAAGAAACAGATAATATGTTAGGATGGAACACTTCTTTTCATAACACAAGCAAAATTTCAGTCCTGCTTAAGTCAACCAGTTTAATAACAGTCACTCAATAGAATTGTGACTAATTGAAAGTTTCAAAATGGCTCATTTAGAGGAAAAAATCAAAATTCACTTCTAATGACCACCAACTTTTACTTAATGGAAAGGTCGTTTTGTTTTTTCACTCCCATACCATCACACATCAAGAAAAGGTATTAATTCTTTGCATTGGAATGCCCCATGCATCTGAAAAGTTTACACAAGTAACTCCCCACTAGGAACACCTCTCATTTAATTTTCTCCCAGTGTAACAAACATAAAGAACCATTGCAGGTTCACTATCACTTCCAACCAGGCAGGCTTCCACACAATTGTCTTTTTCCAGGATCTCATAAAAGTGGTCTAGCAGAAAGTGAATGCGACTATGAGCAGCCAAAAGGACAAGCACTAAATTCCCTAGTGAATAACCAGATATCTTTGACTAAATCTCTCTCAAAATTACCTACGAAAATATTTTGTCTAAATGAAAAAATTGAAAGAAATAATCATTGGAAGTAAGCCTAGGAGCATAATACATGAAAATTCTTGTGCACTCAAACATTCCAGTTAACTGCTCGCTACGACAAGCAAATTACAAAAAGTTTGTAAAATACAGACCGGCTATCCATATTTATATAAACTCAAGATACTCGTTCATCTTAGAACAACGTCAAATAATCATACACTATTGTACGTGCATGGGACACATTGGGGAAAATGGCATTTGAATATAAGACTTCCAGTTTGAACAAGAAATCTAAAGCCACTTAATAAAAAAAATAAGGTCTTCAGAAATATGCTAAAGTTTGCAATATATTTCCTATTTAACATCAAATAATGACCATCCATCTCTACATAAACTCAGGACACTCATGCATCGTATAACAACATCAAACAGTAATACACTATCATAAGTGCATGGGACACATATGGTATTTGAATATAAGACTTCTTATTCGTACATGAAGTCTAAAGCCACTTAATCAAAAAAGAACATGCTAAAGTTTGTAATATATTATACAATTTAACTGGCGTGACAACATACAATACACAAAAAAGAATCTTCAAATGTACTACACAAAATCTATTATTGATGCATGGAACCAACTTGAACTAATTTCAAACACTTTCACCTCGTTGCTTCTCATTTAAATATAAAGAACCAGATAAACTTTTTTAATTGCCAAACCTTTGTGAAGACGTAATTCCCCAGCACTTTGCTTCTTTGTAGGTATCCCATTAATTGCATTTTCAGCAAGTTCTCTCTGCTTCTCCTTGACTTTAAATAGCTTAATCATATTCCTGCAGCAGAATATGCAATTACACCCCATACATATGTTATTTTCTCTCACAAACCAACTTTTGTTAACAAGAACGAAACAACACAAAGATGCCACGAGAAAACAAGGTCAAACCACCCAAGAATAAGACGCTCTCCAGACCTCCTTTAAAAACCATCCTCCATGTGTTGAAAAACCCTTCCAATCCTCTCCAATAAAAAAAAAGTTTCACAACACAATCAAGAGAACGGCCTGTGAAGGCGATCTGCATCTCCCACGAAGAGTGGATGCAACAAAACCTCTTCAAGCACACGGCATCAGTCCTGGATTCCTGACTAAGAGATCTCAGACAATCCCAAATCCCAATTGCCTACAAGATCTCAAACTAAATCTACATGGCAAATAAATAAGGCAAAGAATGAGGTTCCGAACCTCCAAAACCTCTCTACAAAGAACACACCACTTACAATCGAGGCTACCAACGAAAACCTCCAGACCGAATCAACAAACAAAACATTCGCATCGAAACTGATAATATTATGCACAATCCCAACACTAAAAACTGTCCAAAACAAATAAGCATAATCAAATCTCGATTTAGAAAACGAAAAACAACAAAAGTTCAAACCGGAGCCTCCACAATGACAATGCGATCCCGCGAGTAATCAAATAAGAATTACGTTTCTAATTAATATCGAGCCATCCACAGCCTATATTGCAAAGACGCAATAGACAACCAACCCAAAATTGAATAAACAAAGAAGGCGATATAAACAACACAAGAAAGAACCTGGGGAGGAAGAAATTGCAAGAAACCCGAAATCGAGAGGGGAAAAAGGGGGATCTAAAGAAGCAAACCTGTGAGGTGGTAGCAATACAGAGGAGAGGGAATTTAGGTTTGAGTTGCAGACGCGGGAAAGAAGTAGGAGAGGAAGAAGGAGCGATTTGGCGAGCGTGGCTGAGCTCTACGGTCAACAAATAAATACCGCCTTCGATTGGACTGTCACACAATCCCCGAATTTTTCTTCTGCTTTTTTGTTACGCTGATTTTCCGTTTTTCAATATTATATTATCATTCTTCTTTTTTAATGCAATAATTTAGCTAATTTAAGGTTTTTTTTTTTTTTTTTAATTCCCTTAAATTATCGTCATTATTTGGTTAAATTATTATTTAGATATTTATTGTTAAATTTATTAAACAAAATTTATATTTATGGAAATTTTTTTAAAAGTTAATTGTTAATTTTGGTAAATAAAATTTATTTTTCTTTTAGCTCAATAATTAAAATTTATTTGGTTAAATTTTAATCATGCCTGTAAGCATGTGATTGGACAATGCAATTAACGGCTCCTTCAAAAAAATAAAAATAAATAAATAAGTGAATTATATATGTAAGTTTAAAATATATATATAATTATTATTATTAATTTGAAAAATAAAGTTGACTGAATTACACAAACATCAAAAACACATAAATGAATTTTTTAATCTATTCTTGACAGCACGTGACACTATTCAAACATTTTTTGACAGACATTTATGAAGCAAGAAACACGTGGTATATTACTTGTCCTACACTTCTTCCATTGAATTTAAAATTATATAAATTCTGTAAATTGTATTAATCAAAATTACCCACAAAATAATCACATCTAATAAAATTTATATTTAATAGCTTATAATCGATAATTTTGCTACCCCATTTCAATTCACGTCATAATTATTAACCTACATAATTTTAAAGGACCAATTTTGTAATTTGATAAGTTAATAAATTAATAATAATATAAGAAACAGAAAACCCTTTTGACATTTATTTAGTGTCGGCACCGGCGGTCTGTTCAAAAGGATAGGGATACGAAGGGAGAGTGGTATATATGTGGCGACACGTTTGCGTCAACTCAACCAACTCCCATGCGTTGAATTTCTTTTATTTTATTTATTTTTTATATTAATTGTATTTAATGGTTTGTTGACCATTTTAAAGCCTATCTGAGAAATCCCTTCCTTTTGGGGGGCCGAAAATTTGGAAATAAAATTTGATTTATTTTTAAAATATATTATCTTTCAAATAAGCTCCAAACTCGCGGAAAATCAGAGAAACGTGACGAGAAATTGGAATTTATAAAGGAGAAAGTGGGAATAAAAGAGATAATATTATTAATAATAATATATTTTTGTTTGTGAGTCAGGTGATATGAATTTAGGATAATGACGCATCTATAGCCAATTAGATTACACGTGTAAAGCGCGTCCAATTAGAAACGAAATAACCACTATGGTTCATATACCTGACTNCCTTTTTTTTTTTTTTTTTGGCTTATCCTTATCTTAATCTTCAAGCCTATAATTTATATTATTATTTTAAAAAAATTAAATGTTTAAATTTTAGGATAAAAAAGAATAAAGGAATATTTGAAACGAGATAAATATTTTTTTCTTTAAAAAAAAATATTATTTTTGGATAATCACGTCGTGTGGATCAAATTTATGACTACCTTTGATTGTATTAAGTAAAAATATAAATATTTGGATTATGAAAAAGTTAATTATTTATTTAATTTGAAATTAGATAAAATATCGATTTTGGGGAGATTAGATCCACCGGCTGCCGCGTACGTGATTTTGATTGTCGGTGAAAAGTGAAAAAAAATCAAAATCTCGCGTTTTAATCCAATTGATTATGATAATTATGAAAATAAATAAAACGCGGCGTCCGGTTGCCGGTGAAGGTGCGGGACGGCTATATATATATAAAGGAAGGGAACGGGAAACTCCAAGTTCATTGCGTGCTCCTGCCTATTGGCTTCTGCCACTCTCCAATTAAAATTCGTTTTTGATTCTGTTAATGGCGTCCACGAAAACCCTAGCGCGCCGCCTCTTCAACGCCCCCAATCGGCTATTCTTCAACACTTCCGCCAATAAACTCCCACTCGATCCCGGAGATCAAGGAATATTCCGGCGATTCCTTCATCAGAGGCCCAATTTTCCCCCTCCCTCCACATTCACCCGATCGCTTCCCTCTTTGCCGATTGGATTCGGGAATGCGATGGAGCAGCTTGTTTCTCGCGATAGGATTCTTCTAGATGGATTGAAGCCGCCGGCGCCGGCGCCGGGTGAATTGGATGGACTCACGGTGGAGGAGACGAGGAAGTTGGTGAGATTGGCGGAGGTGGTTAGAATGAAGAGGAAATTGAAGGAGATTCCGACGAGCCGAATTACGTATCGGGAATTTGTTCGAATTTGTGGTGAAGATAATTCAGATGGAGATGAAGATTATGGCGTTGAATTGGCCAAGAGGCTTGATGAGTCCGGCGCCGTTATCGTACTCGGAAACGACGTCTTTCTCCATCCCGAACAGGTATGTCAAAAATACTCTTACCGTTAGTTGAAAAAAAGAAACTTTGACAAACCCCTTTTGACTTTTTTTGTTTCCAGATAGCAAAATCAATTGGTCGCTTGATTCCAACGCTAGGAATGAACAGCGAAGACCCAATAAGTAAGAAGGAGCTAGAAGAATTGGAGAGAGAGAAGGCGATGATCGACGGGAAAGCCGGGCGCCAAGTCCGCCGCGAGCTGCGGTGGGGGCTAGGGTTTCTGGTGGCTCAAACGGCGGCGCTGATGAGGCTGACATTTTGGGAACTGAGTTGGGACGTGATGGAACCCATATGCTACTTCATAACGTCCACATATTTCATGGGTGGGTACGCCTTCTTTTTGACCACTTCCAAAGAGCCTTCTTTTGAAGGGCTCTACCAAAGCCGCTTCGTCGCCAAGCAGAAGAATCTGATGAAGCTCCACAATTTTGATGTCCATAAATACAATCGTCTCCGTAGTGATTCAAATCCTCAAATTGCATAAAGGGTATACAGAAGATGAGCATTTTTGTCACTTTTCACATGAGTTCCGCCCATTCTTAAATGTAAAAATACATACTCTTTTTCTTTTTAAGTACTCGAAGCATTGTAGAACAAAACACCTTGTTTTGGTAATAACTTACGCGATTAATAATGATAAGGTAATAACTTACGCAATTAATAATGATGTAACAATGAGGCGACAAGTAACAAGAGGCCGAAGTTGGTTTAATTGTAATTTGTTAAGGTTGGATGAATGGTAATTTAACAATTTTCTTAATTATTAGCTTTTATGGTAAATACAAAATTATGAAAAATGAATTAAAAAAAAAAAACAATTTAATATAGATGCAGAAAAGTGGTTTAAATTAAATATTTATTATTATGAGAGTGAAAGGGTCATTCAACTTACCTCCTCATCGTCACCCATGACATATTTTTATTAAAATAACTTTTAATTTCTTTTGATTTTTACTTTTTTAAAGATGAAATATTTTGTTATTTCCATTTAAATTGTTTTTGACTTTTTTTCCCTACCTAACACCGTTTGTTTTAATAGATTTGGGGATTTTATTTTTAAGGAAACCTCCACTATTAAATATTTAAATTAATAATATGTATTAAAATTATAAACATATTGAATGCTTTGATAATTCATGCATTAAAATTTGTTTAATATTCAAATTCTAAATGAAAGGGACGAAATCTTTTGTTATGGAAAAGGGATTTTATTGTGATGAATTATAAATATTAATTATATTTATTACCTAATTAGCATTCAAAATTCAACATGGTTTTTTTTTAATCCTATGTTAATATCACCTCTTCACAAAACCAAAATTCCACCAAAATCAAGATTATTGAGTAAATTATATCCTCACACTCTCCAATACATGAATTTGAATTTGAATTTGAATTTGAATTTGAATTTCACTACCTTCCCATCTGATCCCACCGATTCCTTTTCAAAATTCGAAACGGAAACCGATCAATGATTCTTCTCTTTCAATTGAATCTCTAAATTCCCTGAAGAACAGGGGTGGTGTTTGATGATCTTCACTGAATCCTGCGTCTTACCCAGATGAATTTTGAGATAGAAGTTCAAGAAAAGCAGCAAAATGGCGCCGTTGAGCACAGAATTGAAAACCCAAGCCCCAATTCCGTTGCACCCACCTTTCATGAAGTGCAGCATCAACACCCCCACATGGCAGGCTAAATTGCAACCCAACAGAACGAATTGACAGTTTACCACAAAAGGGAAACAGGCTCTTCGTAATCCAATGGCCGTCCAGAATCTATACCCGTAAACCACCGCGTACACGAGCGAGGTCGAGAGGATAGCCAAAACCTGGAACGACTGAGAAAATTCGAGCCAGAGAAATGACATAAACGTCGAAATCGAGTGGTTGAAGAGCTGGAAGAAGGACAGTCTCCGATGCCCAAAAATGGTGAAAATGGTACGGAACATATGGAAGAATCGGGATAAGTAGTAGATGTACGACCAGAAGAACACCCGCCCAGACGGCCGAGTGCCTAAGGGGAAACAGAGGAGCCACTGGAAGGGGGTTTTCGATCGCCGCCAGAACCATCGGGTGTCGCGGATCTCGGCGACGGAGGAGAGGAGGATGCCGGCGGAGATGAGGGTGGAGATTAGGGCCATGGAGAGGCAATGAATGGCTGGAATGGGGCCGAGCGGGACAGTGCGGTCGGGGCTAAGGAGGAGGCTGAGGAAGAGGTGGACGACGATGGCGAAGGCGATGTAAAAGGCTATGGAAGAGAAAAGGAACGACCAAGTGGAACCCCATGAATGAGTGTGGCTCCATCGGAATCCGACGATGGAGGGGTGCTCCGACAGCCAGTAGACCAAGTCGTGGATCGACATGATACCGGCCTGAATCGCCGTCGACGTTGAGAGGAAACGATCAGACGGCGGAGGGCGGGAATTACGTCCAAGTCATGGAAAAGCCATAGAATGGCGAAATCGGAGCAAAATTGGAGAAGGGGGAACGGTAATTTGTGGACGATGTAGAAAATTTGGGCTGTTTTTTAGGGGAAATAGACTTTTTTTTTCTTTTCTTTTTTTATAATTATTTTACCTTTCACCCGTGATGTCATATTTATTATTATTATTTATTAAAATACCATTTGAGTGTATAAATTAAAAGGATAAATGAGATAATTTATGATCTTATTAATCAAATTTACGTGATTATTTAAAAAAAAAAAAAAACTATTTTAAGCGTTATTTAATATAAATAATTTAAAACTACAAGCAGATCTCCGCCCTTATTATTATTATTATTATTATTTTCCAAATACATTAATTACGAAATAGCCTAATTAATACTATCAACAGTTATATATAAACTCCCTTTTTCATTATTTTTTTAATTTCCTTTAACCTTATAGTGTATAACAAATTTGATTATATACTTTTAAAATTTTACTTAATAAAAGGTTGATGGAGTGATTAAAAGAATAAATATTATGATTAAATTAAAATTAATTATTCAAATATCGAATTTTGATGGCTTTGAATTGATTCAATTTTTTTTTATTGATATTAATATTTTATTTCCCTTAGTTGATGAATATCAATTTTTGAAAAAGTCAGTGCATTCTATTAAGTATTGAAAAAATAAGTTATTTGGTTAAATAATTAAATATTAAAATAATTTAATACATAAAGTTTTTTGTTTTGGTAATACAACTTTCAAAATCTCCATTTTAATCCCTAAATTTTTTTTAAAAATAATAATTTTGATAGATTAATTTATTAAAATAAGGGTCAAAACGCAGCGTTTTATCCCAATTTATAAGAGAGAGAGAAGATGTGATGGTGGAGTACAAGTGGATCAAACTCGATCGAACGGCCTAAATTATCCGTCGACTTAAGAAATTAAATAATGATTTTAAAATGAATTAAAATTACATAAACAAAGCCCTTGAACTCTTCGTATCTTCTTCTTCTTCTTCTTCTTCTTCCTCCGATTGTCCTCTCTTCTATGGTTTTCTGTAATTTCTAGGCCCGTTGCTCCTGATTTCACAGATTCCTTCCTTCACTAATATCGCCGATTTTCTTCCTCCTTGTTTTAGGAATCTGCTTTCCACCATTTCTGATTCCGTTCCTCTGAAGGTTTGTACACTTTCTTCCTCTCTATTTGCGTTGATTTTTCTCTTGTTTTTCTTCAATCTATGTGTTTCCTTTGTTTTTTTCCCTTTTTGCATCGCTGTGTTGTTGGTGTCAATTCGGTTACACTTTGCGTGTTCGGTGTGGATTCCAAAATTGGGGGTTTCTTCTTGTCTGTCATTTTGCATGGTTTTGGATCACGATCCCCTGATTTGTTTCTTTTATCGATTTTAATTAGCATCTGTTTTGCGATTGTAGTTAGTTTTTAATGCTTTTGACTTTGATAGGATTGTACGAGGTTGTTGAATCTTAATTCTGATTTTGTTTTGTTTCGTGATTTCTGTTGAATATAGCTGCTGATATTTGGGGGAAATTAAGATGGCGAATGAGTTTGGGGAATCAACAAGTGTGCCACATCAAAACCCTTCTTGGTCCAGTAATAGTGACAACACTAACAATGATACTGGCGATTTTGAATGCAATATCTGCTTCGAGTTAGCTCAAGACCCAATTATCACTCTTTGCGGCCATCTCTTTTGCTGGCCCTGTCTGTATAGATGGCTGCATCATCACTCGCAATGTCAAGAATGTCCTGTTTGTAAGGCTCTTGTTCAGGAGGAGAAGTTGGTTCCTCTTTATGGTAGGGGTAAAGCACCATCTGACCCAAGATTAAATAGATATCCTGGTATTGATATTCCAAATCGCCCTGCCGGGCAGAGGCCTCAAACAGCACCACCCCCTGCAGCTAATGATTTTGCAAACTACGGGTTTGGATTCACTGGTGGGTTTATGCCAATGGCGGCAGCAAGAATTGGGAACTTCACTTTAGCTACTGCTTTTGGTGGTCTGATCCCATCTTTATTCAACATCCAGTTTCATGGATTTCCTGATGCTACAGTGTATGGAACCACCTCTGGTTACCCCTATGCATTCAACACATTCCATGGGGGTCATGGTCACCATTTTCCACAGCCACCAAGTCGAGGTCAGCATGCTGATAACGTACTGAAAAATCTCTTCTTACTCGTCGGCGTCTTCGTAATTCTTGCCTTGCTTTGGTGGTGAAAATAGCACAAGTGTAGAGATTTCATTTACTGCTTATGAAGTGAAGTAGTTTAGCTAATACTGCGATTTTATATATATATGAATGCTTGATAGTAGTACACTTACTGTGAGGTTTCCATTGATTCATGTTGTTCACATCCCAAAGGACTTCTGGATGTTTCTTTCTCTTGCACAGACCAGCCCATGTTCACTTCTTTACCCCACCAACAGAAATAAAGATCAGCTCTAATTTGTTTAAGCTAAGATTTCCTATGTATGATCCACTGATTATTGATCTTTCCCATCAAATTTCTTCATCTCAGCTTCAAAACCACACTGAAATTATTGATATTTTGTTTATTGAAAAGAAATTTCTGTAGTTCCAAGTTTATTTGGCAGCCTGCTGATACTAATAGACATGTCTGTGCCCCTTTTACTGAATTTGTGGTTGGATGGATCTACTTTTAACCTACCGTAAGTTCTGCCTGCTGTTCACTTTTGGAATGTTTCTTGATTGCTTAGTTAGTTTCTGATCAACTTTCTTTGGTTAGGTTTGTTTTTTGTTGTGTTATACTAAATGCTTGATTTGCTTTCCTAGAACTACCATGGACACTCTACATTTGAAATGTGAGAAATTTATTGAACATAGTCACGGTCGGTTCTCGGCAATAGGAGATGAATGTATTGGAGATTGGTTGGGCTCGTGTGTACTTGAAATTTAACCGATATCTTATAGATTCTTAAACTCTCACTTCTGTAGTTTCGTGTTCTCATAAGTTTTTAAACTTTACATTAATATTTGTTGGATAAAGTGTAGGGATATAATAGACACAAACATTAAAGTTTATATATCGAAGGTCAATATAATGCGAATGTTGGTTTATTTTATTTTTATTTTGACCTAGACCTTTCTTTATATTTACCCAAATTGAAAGTATACCTTTCTTTACTTCTGGTCAATAACTTTAATTAGTATATTTTTAACCCAATAGTTTCAATCACAAATTAAATTTTCTAATTTTTTAAATACGATTAGCTCTTGAACTAGAATAACCCTATATTCTATTCTAGTCCCCTCCACTTACATATTTGACTGAGAAACTATTCCCTGGGCCATGGGCTCATTCATGGGCTTTCATGTCAAGACTTTGAGCAACCATTTGGGACAAGAATCTAATTTGGAGTGTTCTTAAGTAGTATGAATTGAGCTTTTAGATTATGGGTATAATTCTCTTAGATTTCTTTTAAACTCGAGGTCTATGATACACCATTTGATCACGGAAAAATTTGAGAGTCCAAGGTGAAATGACACTGACACTATTTTTCGATCATGGCGATTGCATTTTTTTGTATAGATGGTTCACATGAATTTGTGATAGCGTTCATGTTCAAATCTTTTCATCTTATTTGTTCTACTGAATAAAAGTTTATAGCAAAAAAAATTAAGATATAAAATTCAATACCTTTTTAACTTTTAGAATAGATATTTATTTCCTAAAATTCAAATTTACCCTATGAAAATGATATTTTTCTTTACTAGAAATAAAATTGAATGTTTGGGATCATTCAAATTAATAAATTTTTTATTATTATTATTTAGAAAAAAGGGAAAGTAAATATGATTATGAATAAATGAGTCAAATACGTGAAAACGAAACGTTGAATTTAAATAAATGAACCGACGTTTTGATGGAGAGTGGGTAATTTAAATTTAATTAAATGGAAAAAAAAAAGGAAAAAAAAATCAGAAAAATTGTGGATGAGATGAATTTAGACTGTGTGTGGGTCCCTTATTCTTACGAACAAATGGGATTCCAAAGGCACAACATGCCGTGTGTGAATGTGTGCAATAATAATCTCCTTCAATAAATGACACACTTTTATTATTATTATTATTATTATTATTATTATTATTATTTGACATTTATATATATTTGTTACTTTTTTTAGAGGATATTTACCTAAAGCTATTAATTTTTGGTGCATTTAGAAATAGGATTCATAGAATCCAGCACATTTTAAAATTATTTAATAATTTGAAGTTAATGAATATAGAAAAATTAATTAGAAAATAATAATAAGGAGGAAAAATTGGTGAAAGGGGAGTATTGGCATGTGAGGCACATGGTTTGTTTAATGAAACCCTCCAAATAATGAGGGGAAGTAGTGTTTGTTACACCCCACACTCTGTCTTCCATCCCTTTCTAATCATCCCTTCCCTCCCACGTGCTTTCCATTTTATTTACTTTTTTTCGTTCAATTAGTTATTAATGTAACATATATTATGAGTAAATATATTTTTTTAATTATTACCTTATTCTTTATTTAAAATATATATTCAATTAATTTGAAGACAAAAAAAACAATGATCAAATAATGTAGGAAGTATTAAAATAATAATAATTAAAAACAAATGTTGCATTACAAAAATACCCTCCAAAAGTTATGTTTATTGGTATGGTAATAAATTTAAGTTGTTGAATGAATCACAAGTAGGACAAGAAAACTTTCCCTATTCAACCTCCCCCTCTGCCCTTTTTCTCCGAGGTCATTTTCGTCATAAAAATATAGGTAATTAATTAAAAAAAAAAAAAAAAGTATCAATTATACTATTTATTTAAGTTCGAAATTTACTCGAGTAAATTTCAAAAGAAAAAAGAAAATAATTTTTAGAGGTGATATCGGCTTTTCATTTGGAGGGCCAGGTGGGCAGGTGGTTCCCACGTGGAAAGCCACGTGTCAAAGAGTGGTAAAGAGATCAATGTGGGCCCCAGAAAGGTTTGATGTGGACGTTTTTTTCGCCAAAAAGGAAAATCAAGGCCATTCAAAATTACCCATTTGTCCCCAAAATAAATGCTTCTCTCCTAACTATCTGCCAGGACTTGACGGACATTCAATGCCACCCTAAATATCCGGAACCAATACATTTCTCATTTTTATTTTTATTATTTTTTAATAAAAATAATTTACGATAGTTAAAAAATGTCTAATTTAAAAATTAATAGCCAATATCAATCAAAGCGCAAATCTCACGTAATCAATAAAATATTTAATTACAAACAATTCTCCAAAAAGAAAAAAGTTATTACCATTTTTATTTCGGCATCCAATGCATTTGGAAGCAAATAAAAATAAAGATATTAATAACGCTTTAACAAAATTATTTAAATACATTTTTTTCTTTTTGTTATTAAACTTCTAAATTTATTTTATTAATTATTTTAGTTCATATTTTTATTTTATTTTTGTNAAAAAAAAAAAAAAAAAAAAAAAAAAAATCAGTTATTATTTAAAAGATTAAGGACTAAAATGAAGCCACCTTGGGAGTTTGGAGACTAAAATGAAATTTTTTTGAATTTAGGGACTAAAATAAAAATATTCTTTATTAAATTTTATTTTCCAGAAAAAATTTAATTAATACATTATTTGGGTTTTAGGAAGTGGAGATAAAATTGATTAATTAGAAGTAATGATTGTATAATGAATATTTATATGCTAAATCACACCTCCTTGTACTCCTAATATTTTTGGAAACAGCTTTCATTTAATCTCCTTTGGACTTTATGTTAAATTTCATTATTATTTAATTAAATACCATATATTAAAATCATATAAATTAAAACTATATATTATAATAATATATAAAGGGTGGTTGGTCGAGAGAGGCAACGTGGGTGTGTGTCCAATTGAAGTTGAAAGCGACGCACAATGCTTTAACTTATTATATCTCTATATTTCCCTCTTTCGCTTTCTCAACCATTTCATTCAGTCCAACTCTGTTCTTCTCCGGCAACATGCCCCGCCCTCCGCCGCCGTTGATTCCCCTTCTACTCCTCCTCCTCCTCTTCGCCGCCGCCGCCTCTGCCGCCTCTGCCGCTGCCTTGAAGTTCAAAGAAGCTCCCGAGTTCTACAACTCACCCACCTGCATCTCCATTCATTCTCTCCACGATGACGTCCTCTGTTCCGATCAGGCCGTCCACGTCGCCATGACTCTCGACGCCGCCTATCTCCGGGGATCAATGGCGGCGATTCTTTCCGTTCTTCAACACTCCTCTTGTCCACAGAACATCGTCTTCCATTTCGTTTCCTCTGCCTCCACCGACATCAAAGCCCTACGATTCACTATAGCTAATTCCTTCCCTTACCTGAGATTCCAAATTTACCCATTCGACGCCGCCGCCGTTTCCGGCTTAATTTCCACTTCCATCCGCTCCGCTCTTGATTCCCCTTTGAATTACGCTCGCAATTACTTGGCGTCGTTAATCCCCCACTGCGTCAAACGAGTCGTTTATTTGGACTCTGATTTGATTCTCGTCGACGACATTGCCAAACTCGCTGCTACCCCACTTGGGGAAACCGCCGTCCTCGCCGCGCCGGAGTATTGCAACGCTAATTTGACCACCTATTTCACACCCACCTTCTGGGCCAATCCCTCACTGTCCCTAACCTTCGCCGGACGAAATGCCTGTTACTTCAACACTGGGGTTATGGTCATAGATCTCCAACGGTGGCGCTCCGGCGACTACACCACCAAGATCGTAGAATGGATGGAGCTCCAGAAGCGAATGCGGATCTACGAGCTCGGCTCTCTCCCCCCGTTTCTCCTCGTTTTTGCTGGGTTTATAGCTCCAGTCGACCACCGGTGGAACCAACACGGCCTCGGCGGCGATAATTTCCGGGGACTATGCCGGAATTTACACCCCGGACCTGTGAGTCTCCTGCATTGGAGCGGAAAAGGGAAACCGTGGGTTCGTCTGGATTCGAACAGGGCTTGTCCACTAGACGCTCTTTGGGCTCCGTATGATCTTTTACAGACACCCTTTGCTCTGGAATCTTAGTATTAAATTACATTACATTACATTACTTCTTTGTTCATATGGTTTTAGGAATAGATTAGAGGAGATTTAAGTATCGGTGTCCCTCAATCTTGTCCATAAACAGAGATTTTCCCATATTTTGTTGTTCCTTATTAATACAGACAGAGCTTCTTCAGTATTACACTTAATTGCACTTACTTGGGGAAGAAGAAGAAGATGATCATGATGACCAAGACGATGATCGTAAATTTGAAAGACGATCATTGATTATGTTTGTATTTATACTCTTTCGATGTAAAGTTGTTCTAATGATTTAATGTTCGTGTTAAATCAAAGAAGATATGAGATCCAACTTTGAGTCGTTCCAATTTACGTCGCGAATATGGTGAGATTATGTATTGGTAATTAAAGTTTCAAACTTTCAATGAGCTCTAATGGAGCTATGGCTATTGCAGATTTCATCTACCTCCGAAAACAGAGACGGTAACGGTCCACGCCTACTGGTAACAGATATTGTCTTTCTTGAATTTTCTCTCAAGGTTTTAAAACATCTCTTCCAGTAAAGGTTTCCACACTCATATAACTAATGCTTTTTTCCGTCTGTAACCACTGGGATCTCACAATCTACCCCTTTGGGGCCAGCGTCTCCGCTGGCATACCGTCCGATGACGGGCTCTGATACCATTTGGAACAACCCAAACCCACTACTAGAACATATGGTCCTCTTGGGGCTTTCCTTTCTAAGTTTTCCTTCAAGATTTTAAAAACTGTCTGTAGGGAGACGTTTCCAATCTTATAATAAGAAATATTTTATTTCCCTCTCTAACCGATATGGGATCTCACAAATACCCATGTTTTTTCTATTTCTTTGGTGGAAGATTCAGCAAAAACACACAGATCAAAAAACAAATTCCATCATGCTTGGTCTTGACCAATTTGAAACAAAATGTAATTTTTGTCTCCGTGCTTGTTCAGGATTGGATCAAAGAACTTGTTTTTTTCTCTTCCAATTAGAGCGTTAATGATTAATATTATGAAGAGGTAAGATGATTAATTATAGATATAAATAATATTAATAAAATAGGTAAATTATATTTTGTTATATGATGTAATGAGAAATTAAAATTAAAATGAAATAGTGAGAGAATGATTGTTTAATGAGAGTCTTTTAACATTGGATTCAATTTGAATGTGAAAGGGGGGATTTTATTGGGACATTAATTATTTGTCTTAAATCAGATGCTTTCTTATTAATTATCATCTAATTGGATTCATTTACTTTTCTTTTCATAAACCTTACATTGACTTTCATATTTTATTTACAATATCTTAAATTATGGTTTAAATCTCAATACATTAATTTCTTTCTAAGCTATAATTCATTTTTTTTAAAAGCATGATTTATTTTAGATATTTGTGTCATTAATTATCTTAAAATTACCAAACAATTGTTTAATCGGTGATAATTCAATCTTTAAAGCTATTTTCTATTTAGAAATGTTATTTTAAATTGAAAATGAAAAATAAATAAAAGGCAGACAGAGAGAGAGAGGGAGGGAGGGAGCAATGATAGATAAGGGGAATCTTTGATAAAAATGAAGAACGCGGTTTGTTGGCTTTTAATAAATTGACTTTTTGACTTTTGACTTTTTTGAATTTAAATGAATTTTTTGAAAAGTAGATCTGCCATTGTCTCTTTCCTCAATACATTATTTTACTCTTATTTTTCTTTTTAGAGAAACAGTTGTGTCGGTGGATTCAAAATTTCCTTTTTTCTGTTTTTTTTCCCCCTTAATTGGCAATAAACTTTCAGGGATATATTTATTACATAATAACCGTTAAACATGAATTACTTAATCTCTTTTTAAACTATCTTATAGAAAGAAACAAACTTCACCATTTATTACAAGATTATCATATTTATTTTGTTCCTATTATAATTTTTTTTTTTAATTTATCGTCATTTTTTAAAAAACTGTTGATGATAAATAATAAATGAAAGTTGGTAAAAATTTTCCATTCACTGATTGTTTCCGAGATGATGTTTTCATTACCAATGCATTTAACCACAAATGGTCGCCCAAAAAATAGAAAAAAAAAACATTTTTCTTTTAGTAAATACAATTAGAGGGAAAAAAATGATGGTTTGGTGAAGGCAACCTGGTTGGGCCTAATTGGATCCGAATGACACGGGCCACGGGCCGTTGTTCTGTGAAACCAGCCTCACGCATTGCCCTCCGCTTTAGAAGCGGATGAGGCTGAGGCCTTCACCTGCACACCATGGCTTAGCTCCACGCTTGCAATGGAGCGATCCAGACGAGGTCATTGCGGAACCGGCCAACCAAGGAGAACTTCCCATTCCGTCACATTAATGCCCCCACATGGGTCACAAGCTTGCGCAACCAAGCTCGGCGGGCTCTCGTGCTTCAATTAATTTTATAAAGGAAAGCAAAGTCGAATACCCTTTCGATGTGGGAGGAATAGAGGCCAACAATCTAAGCCAATTAACTAAAGATTAACTCATTTGATCAAGAATAACCTTGTCAGCTTAACATCCACTCAGATCTGTTACCTCTTTTTTTTTTTTTTTTTAACATCCTTACTTATAATTTATGGTAACTTTTTACATTCACCAAAAGTAAGATGATGTGTTTCATTATCAATGCATGACCAAAATGGTTGCCGTCTAATGTCATTATTTAGAACAAAAATACACATTAATACAGAGGAAAAAAACAAATTAGGGGGGTTCGCAACCCCACAGGGCCAAACTTGGATCCAACTGACATGGCCCGTTATCCTTGCACTGCAAAGAGTGGGAGGTTTTCGTTGCTCTGTGAATCCAGCCTCACGCATTGCCCTCCACCTTTGAAGCCAACGAGGCACCGGGCATCCGCCCAAACCCCATGGCTTGACTCCATGCTTGCAATGGGCGAGCCAATTAAGATCAATATCGGAACCAGCTCAATAGGGAAGAAGCCTGCCCCATTCCATCACCTTACCACCCCCACTTGGGTCACAAGCTCGCGCAACCAAGCTCGGCGGGATGTTGTGTTTCAAGTCACTTAATAAAGAAAGGCAAAGCTAAACACCCTTTCGATGTGGGAGAAATAGAAGCCAACATTACAATCCAAATAACTAAAGACTACCTAATTTTAACATCAATCACCTTGCCCGCATAAACCTAATTTAATTTAGTATCAAAGTATCATATTTGCTATAAATTTTATGTTTAATAGTATCACAAACTTTTGTGTGTTAATTAAATTTATGAATCTCGAAAATTCAAAAATATAAAACTTATTTTAAGTTAAAAAATTAAACCGACACAAATTTTTAATTTTAAATTTATGAATCTCAAAAATTTAAAAATATAAAACTTATTTTAAGTTAAAAAATTAAACCGACACAAATTTTAAATTTCAAAGATTAAATTTGTATTTTAACATAAACTATCAATAACATTCATTCAGCTCACATCACTATGGTGTGAGATCCTAAATCCGTGAGAGAGAAAAAACGAAACATTTGTTATAAAAGTATGGAAACTTATCTCCAGCGGATGCGTTACAATATAATATAATTAATTGGTTCAACTTATTTGCATTAAAAAATAAATATATACTTTCAACTCTACCTTTCGTAATAATCACTAGAGTATCTGTGCATGTTCCTTTGGTAACCACCGAGTATCCGTGCATGTTCCTCTGGAGATCCAAGCATTGAACAAGCAATGGCGTCCAATCTTTACAAATGATGTCAAATCCAAGCTGCTCGGTACCATTAAAGGCAGCCCTGATGCAATTTAATGAAATTCCAAACTGCTTCAGATCTGCCATGGCGGATGATCCACATAAATCTCCCATTAGGACAGATGGAATCAGGTCCTGTTTATCCCATCACCAAATAAACTTCTGATACGAATACCTGTACAAAAATTAAAAGAAAAAAAAAAGGCTTCTTGGAATTGATCTATTCATATTTTCCCCAGAATTTGATTTATTTGAAATTTTGTACAGACTAAGGCTTCAGTACTAAAACTATTACATTGTTGGAAAATGATGAACACGAGAACAAAAACAGAGATGGATCAATCAGGACCCAAGAAGGCAACTCCAGGCCAAGTAAACAGAGAGCGAGGCACTCTGCCTTCCATTCCATATCCACAATTCAAATGCCAAATTTCCGATCATCCCGACACACCGTATCTCGTGTTTCAGTCAAGGCACTGCAACAGAATTACTTGTAAGGCCAGATATCTCATACGCCATCGATCATAAACGCTTCCAGTATATCAGTCTTGTTCGTTCTCATAGAAAGTCAAGTCAATTCTTGGGAACCAACTTGTTCATTTTCTTTTTTAATGCCGTGTCAAAGTCGGTATCTGATAATGTTAATAACTGGTTCAGTAACAACATCACCCCGCTCTTCTTCATAATTGCATACCTTGGTTTAATCCTCCCCTCCAAGCTGTAACCAAAATATTGGGGGAATTTGATTAGCTCTGATTTTGAGTACTCCATGGTTAGAAAGAAATCCCATTTTGGCACTATATTCTCAGCCAAGCTGAAAGTATACAACGCTCCATATCTTGAGATCATGGTTCCAACATCCTCCATGCTGTAGCCCCTCTCCAAGAAAAACTGCGTCACCGGTTTCAAATTGCCCTCGATACTAAGACCAAACGTCTGAGGGGAACGATACAAAAGGACAGCAACATCGACTCCCAGTGAATGAAAATATTCAGCTGTGGGCCTTAACTTTTCCTCCACACTGTAACTTATGATGTGTGGACAACGGGTCAATATTTTACCAACGCTCTCCTCTGAGATTCCCATTTCATAGAGGAAACCAGTAGTTGTCTCAACCTTCTGTTTGCTGTAGGTGAGAAGCGCTGGAAAACGGTATATTACTTTCGCCCATTGTTTCTTGTCGACACCCAAAGTTTCTAAGAATAACATTGTTGGTTTTAGATTTTCAGTCAGACTAATTCCACATAACTGTGGCCTCTTGTTGAGGATAGTAGGGATATCAGATTTTGGCACCCCAAGATCAAGAAAAAACTCGATCACAGGCTTTATTTTCCCCTCCAAGCTGTAGTAAGCAAAAGCTGGGAATTTGCGAGTAATTTCCTTAATTTGCTCAAGTTTTAAGCCATGCTCCATCAGGTAAAGAATCTGAGGTCGAAGCTTTCCAGTAGGACCTAATTCACTCACTCGAGAGACAGCTCTCAGCTTCTTCGTGTCAATTGTTGAATTCGAGACGGGAACTGTCGTAGTAGTCTTTTCCTTAATAGAACGATTCGGAAAGTTTTCCACAGCATGTACGAGATGAGTCCCATGCTCTTCAAAAAGAGACTCAAGATAAGGATTCAAAGCATCTCTAATCTCAAGTGTTGTCAACTCTCGCCCTGCATATTCATACGAACTATATTATAATTCTAGCAACAAAACTCTATGTCGAACTAAATCAAATTCACTGTGATAGGCAATACGATAAAAAGTACATTGAAATCGAACCTACTAGATACCGAGATTTATGAATCAAATGAAGCCTCAAGAGAAGATGATTGATGAAGAGATCAGACTTGTTTATTGTTCTTGCAGCAATTGCATTGCTTAAACCTTGTTTCTTTAAAAATAAGGTTAAAACTGCCTTGGCCTCTTCTTTTTCAGCAGTTAGAAGGGCTGGAGATACAACCTTTAAGTTCACCGATCCATCATCTATCTCAGAATCTGCTATATTCCATCATTAAAACACAGAACACAGCATGGTTGAGAAACCACAAGCTTTCAACAAGAGATTAAAACCACAAACTGAAGCACTAACCAAATTTAGCTCGGCAAGAAAAGAGTTTCCTTGAGAATGAGACCTGAACCCTATATAAAACAAAACTACTGAATGATCAAAAATATATATCCACAGAATCAACGAAAGGACAGCTCGTGCAGCCACTCTAACATAACATCATTCATTGAAGAAATCTCACAATAGCCATCAGGAAAAAGAAAACCACGCAACTCCTGTGTCATAACTCACAGAGTACCTTTGAGTAGGAATGAGACAGTCATTTGGCATGAAGAAGATACGAGCGGAGCGTATAACACTGACACCACTCATCTTTAAGGTTTGGCGCAGAAAATCCCCTTATTGAGTGACTAAAATTGAACGGTACTCCACAGAGTTTGGATAGGGTAATCTGTCAATTATGAAGCAGAAAGAATGAAAATGCATTAACAAAACTCTCCCAGAAAAAGTGATTTCTTCATCTTTGGAGTTCAAAATGATTTCTTCATCTTTGGAGTTCAAAATTTTCAAGTAATTGCAAATTGCAGATTTGAAGGAGAGAAAGAGAAGGGATGGATGGCACCTACCAATTTTGAAGCACTGCCGATGTTGGCTGCCGAAGAACAAGAAAAGCAGAGACCGGAAAGAGAGATTAAGATTGAGGGGCAGAGACAGAAGAACGAGACGAAGCTGAGATGAACCCTAAATTATGTGCGAGAGAAGAGGGGAGTCTGAGGTTGAGAGTGACACGTCGGATGGGGAAGATAAGGCAACTGGTTAAAATTATATATTTAAAATGTTGATTTATTACGAAATGAGAAAGTATTATTATAAAAATATGAGAATATATTAAAATAAACTAATTAATTTTAATTTTTTTATAATCACATGTTAATAAAAAATTTAAAGTATAATAATAAGTTTTATATAATTTGTTTTAATATTTTCTAACTCATTTTTAATAATTAAAAATCACTACCTATATTGTCCACTTTCATTTTCATAACAAAAAAAAATATATATATATATATAAAAGTTATAAACTCAGGATCTTTTAATAATTTAATAATTTTCAAACAATGATGATGTGTCCAATACAATAATTAATTTCACTTTCTACCAACGTTGTACAATCAATCACGGCATGTTTTTCCAATGACAAGGACGTCTAAACTGGAAAGGTTCGATAGAGTTTGATGCAATCAAGAGTTTTCTTCAAACCATACCGAGAAACTGCCCTGATTCCCTTCTTGAACCCATTTCTATAGTCTTTTGATTTATTTGTTTCGATTTGGTGTATGAAACATTCTCCGAGTTTCTTCTCTATTTCACTCAGTTGCTCGTGCTTTTTCGAACGTCCAGGTTGCAGGGAGGAAGATAAAGAAGCAGCAGCCATGGCAGTTTCAGACCCCACATTGATTTTGGATTTCAACCACATGTGAGCTACAACTTCGCAGATACCTTCTTCAACTGGTTTACTTAGATTGGGATAACCTTCTAAGTGTAGCCAAGCATGCATCATCTCATGTGCTAGAATAGATCCTGTCAACAACCTGTACCAAATGTGTGTCTATACATGTGAAAAATAAGTTGTAACCATTCGTTGTCCTAACAAGTAGTATCAAAGTCGTGTCTTATATGCAGCTAATGTCATATTTAAATGGTTGAACAAGGATAGATGGATCTTTGTTTAATGGAAGGACCATTAAAAGCAAAATCGACTCCTAAAGTAAGCAATATCCAAGATACATAAGAATTTATTGTCACAGCGAACAATCACAACTCGAAAACTTATACTTAGCAACTTCTAATAAGTTTTAATTGATATGAAGGTAACGGCCTAAGCCCACCGCTAATGAATATTGTCCTTTTTGGGCCCTCCCTTTCGGGCTTCCCCTCAAGGTTCTTAAAACGCGTCTACTAGGGAGAGAAGGAATGCTTCGTCCCCCTCTCCAACCAACGTGGTATTTCTTGAGATACCACGTTGGTTGGAGAGGAGAACGAAGCATTCTTTACAAGGGTGTGAAAATCTCTCCCCAGTAGACGCGTTTTAAAAACCTTGAACAGAAGCCTGAAAAGAAAATTTCAAAGAGGACAATATCGGGCAGTGATGGGGCTGGAGCGTTCTGGCGCATGAGCAGATTATAGTACCTGGGAAGGCCATATAGAACGAGTATAGCATCAACTTCCCTGTTATAAACAAGTTGAGGATAGGATTTGAGCATGTCCATGAATGAGAATCCTCCCATACTCTCCATCATACGAACCTACTTGCAATGATGATAATGATGATGATGAAATGAATTGGGTTGAGTGAAAGTAAGCAAAAACAGTGTTATATGTTACTGAGAGAGATGGAAATTCTAACAATGGGAATGGGGCGCCGTACTGTTGAGCACAACCCTTGAGTTCCGGATAGATGATGATCTGTCTATACAATCCAGACAAATGAATCCTAAAAAGGTAAGACCAATATATAGATATATATGAATGAAGAAGCAAAAGAATAGGCCAGTGTGTCCTCTTACGTTATCTTTGTCTTCACTGGGCTTGTTCAATGTCTCACTTGCGACCAACGCCAATGGAATCTTTTGGTCTAGTTTCATGTTTAAAGTTGCAAAGAATTGTTGTATCTCGAGGATAAGAGGTTGGCAGTCATTGATGTCCATGATCTTGAAGCTGGAACACTCTGGACATAATCTCCTTCCATCTTCCAGTAAAATGAACTCCATTCCTGCTGATGCCTGCATCATGGAGTAAGCTCACATTTGTGAATGTGGGAGAGACAGAGACAGAGGGAGAGAATTACCTGTAATCTTTTACAGCTACAACAAGAGGAAGTTCCGTCATTTTCATGGGAAGGGCAGTATTTTTGGCCCCAAAAAGAATTCTTACAATAGCGAACAGTCCCATCAGTATCTGGGATCTAACAGCAACAACAGCAACACAAAGGGAAAAACAAAAACGCATATGAAGATGGTAAGAAAGAATCAACAAAATCCAACCAAATCAAACCAACGTCTTAATAGATTGTCTCTTTTGACCCGTTACGTATTGTCGTCAGCCTCACGGTTTTAAAACGCGTTATGCTAGGGAGAGGTTTCCATAAAGAATGTTTCGTTGCCCTCTCTAACCGATGTGGAATCTCACCATCCACCTCTCTTGAGGACCAATGTCCTCGCTAACACACTGACTAGTATTTGGCTTTGATACCATTTGTAATAGCTCAAGCCCACTACTAGAAAATATTGTCCGCTTTGACCCGTTACATATCGTAGCCTCACAGTTTTAAAACACGGTAGAAAGGTTTCCATACTCTCATTAGAATTGCTTCGTTAAAAATCTTGTTAGTTCTTCCAATCCAGATACCCCAAAGAAGAGCAAAAAGAAAAGAAAGGTGAAAACAAGAGCACTTCCGCAATCATAGAGAAACACTCTCTTCTCCACGCCAAATATATACCAAACAAGCTCAACCACTAATCGAGTTGTTATTACTTGTACATCCGACCAACTAAATTTCAACTGATATGTTACTATGTTACATATTTTGGTAATACCGTCAATATTCAAAGAAAAAATCACAAGCATTTAAGATTTGAAATTACTTACAAAGTTGTTGCATATATCGCATTTGACATGTTCCTTATTGGTAGGACAATTTGTGTAATAAGGTGGATATTCAGACAGGTATAACTGTCATGAACATGAGACATAAAACCATCAAGTTTAAGGATATATAATAATACTTCAAACATTTAACAAACTCCAACATTTCTTCCCTCCTTCAAATCTACCTCGCCATTATTGATTACTTGTCTGCGAGCATAGCATTTTACATGGCGACCAATACCATTCACACCCAAAATATGTTCGCCTCTGCTTCTCTCGGTGTTGCCTCGGACACAGACCATCCTACCAAATCATATAGAGTGTCGAAGGACCACGGTTAAGTGTCAGCAAGTCCTCAAATACGGAAGGATCCTACCATTCGAGCCAACTAGTAGAAAGATTTATCATCAAATACTTGAACAAAACATGAATCATTACTAGGGCTTTTCTTATAACATCTCTACTATTTCATATAACCTAGATTACCCCAACTTGAAATTCATAGCATTTATAAGAAAACCCATACCTTGTTTGGCTGAAACCAAGATCGATCCTACGAAGAAGGTGTTTTCAGTGGAGAGGATAAGCGAAGTATAAAAGAAGCAGGTCGAGTAATTATTGGGGCACCAACCGCCACCAATAAATTTCAATGCAATGATTTCAAAGTGGGGTGTGGGGTATTATTATTCACTTAAAATCATGTCTTCTTAGGAAAAATAGAGTCAAATTATTTTAACCCATTGTTTATTTAGGCACACAATAAATTTATCACGTTTTTAATTTCAGTTTTTTTTTTTTTTAATTAAAATATCAAAAGTTTTTTCTTAATTCCGAAGAAAAAAAACATAAAAACAAAGGCATTGGTCAAGACAGAACAGGATGTCGCTAACCACGTGGCACTAAGGAAACAATTGCCAACCCATTTGCACCGCGGTTCCCACGTGGCCATGGGCCACGTAGTGCCGGCAGTGCCACGTCGAATATGTATCTGCTCAGAGGACCACCTCATTTCGAGGAAATTAGTAGGTGTTGTTTTCCACGTGGGCCCACATTTAAAAGCCCAGCTAGGCCCAACTTTCACTACCTTCGAATATTACATCACTTTCCTTTTTCCCCTTTTAACCTTTTATTTTCTTATTATATTCCCAATTTTTTTTTTATTTTTTTTTAGTAGATTAATCAGAAAATATGGTGTACTTTTATTTTTCACAAAATCCCATAATTATTTTATAATGATTTTAAATGAAATAAATATATGTAAATAAAAAAAACATGTCCGAGAATTTCTGTCCCCAAATTAATGTATTGGTATGAAGAAAGTGACCTAGCTGAGAACGACATGGAGGGCTGTTGGGTTTACAAATTCCAAGAAACATTTCACATCTTCCAATTTTGTTACTCCAATTGCCCATGTTAAGGATATTTAGTAATAAATTATACTTTCCCGTATATATTATATTTGATATTTTATTATAAGGCAAATATTAGATATTTGCCTTATTACCATAGATATCTTTCCATTTATTGTTATTTCCATTTATTACTATTTCCATATCCTTGTAATTTATTTGATTATAAATAAGATAACTTTCACACCATTTAGTTGTGGTGGATTAATCAAACATTCACATGGTATCAGAGCCATTTTGGTTTAGCAACTCGGATCCTTTCTTTTCAATGGCTTTTGAAATCTTCTACTGTTCTTCTCCACCACCCCTGCTGGCTTTGACACCGCAGGAGCAGTCTTCATGGCTACCGCAGGCGGAGCCGATTAATTACTCTTTGGCTCGACCCTATTGACCTCCAAATCATCCTTCACCATACTCTGTAGATACAACCTCACCTTTTCCAAACATAGTCTCTTTCATGTTCTTCTCAATTTTCCCTTTATCCTTCATCCTTCACAGAAACCCTAATCTTAGGATCTTCATCAGCATTTCTCTTCGGAAATATACAGAATCTCGATAAGCCTATCGACCTTTTGCAGAGATTCACCTTTGGAATCTAGGCGCCGCACTGGCATCTTCGCCAACCAAGTTGCTGCCGCCCTTCTCGCCAAAATTGGCTCCTTCGCCCCAATGTGGCGACTCTTTCGGCTGCCCTTTTTGCCAAAATTGGCTCCTTCGCCCAATGTGGCGACTCTTCCGGTTTCAACATTGTCTTTGTCCCTTGCTCTAGGTTTCCCCTTCTACTTCTTGGGGTTAGACATATTCTCACCAGAGCCAAGGTAGCATCGTCGCTAAGCGACAATCCCTGTTTATGGGTTAGACATATTCTCGTCGAAGCCAAGGCAGCATCGCCGCTGAGCGGCGATCCCTCTGCAATTTTCGATGGCCAAGAAAGTGTTTCTTTACGCCTCCTCTGAACCAGGTTGTTGACATCTTCACGAAAAGTGTTTCTCAACCTCTTTGAATTTTTCAGATTCAAGCTTCACGTTCGTTCAAATCCGACGCTCAGCTTGCGGTGGGGTGTTAAGGATATTTAGTAATAAATTATAGTTTACCATATATATTATATTTGATATTTTATTATAAGGCAAATATCTAATATTTGCCTTATTGTCATAGGTATCTTTCCATTTATTGTTATTTCCATTTATTACTATTTCCATATCCTTGTAATTTATTTGATTATAAATAAGATAACTTTCACACCATTTAGTTGTGGTGGATTAATCAAACATTCACAGCCCAACTATAATAAAATACTAACCTCTAGATATTTTAAATAGTTTAAAAAATAAGTTCGTAAAAGATTATATTTAAAGTGTACAATATCATACTATTATTAAAATAAATAAAATTATAAAAGAGGAGTATAAGAATACGTATCTCAAAATATCTAAAAATATATTTTTTTTTTTACTAATAATGCAAATATTTTTACCAAGTCTTTAATTAAATAATCCATGTTTTAATTTTAATACTTTAATTAGTACACGAAATGTAATGTCATATTTTTAATTAGTTTGAAAACTTCCTCTTTTTAAACTCGAGATGGTGACATCAAAATGCATTTTTTAATCGTATCTTGTGCATATTTGTCTTCTTTAAATTGACACTCAAACTTATTTATTTCATTGTTTATATCATCGTCTTCACTGAATACCGCTAGTCATGGTTGATTTATCACAATTTTATTGATTTCTTTCCAAATATATATATATGGTCATATTTGGACCACGTGGCAGAAATTAAAGGAATAAATAATGGCATTGTCAATTTTTTTGGCTTACCTTTTATTTTATTGACATTGGAGGCACTTTTTAAAGAATTATATTCATTTTCTTTTATTATTATTATTATTTTATTATTTTCAATGGTAAAAAAATTGTATAATCGAAGACCAAAAAATTTTCACATTTTATTTTTATAAAAATAATATATTTTTCAAACCATTTTAGTATTTTAAAATATTTTTTGATATAATTAAATCTTATCTTAAATTTTAGAAGTATTTGTATAATTTGAAGTGAGAGAAGCAAAAGATAGGAGAGAGAAAAAAAATTGAAGCATAGTGATGAGTTTGATTAAAGAAAGTAATCCATATGATTAGCTTAATTAAATGTATAAAGTGGTAGTTATAGCATAACATCATTAGGTAAGCCTCACTGTTTTCTTCCACAAAAAATATAAACATTTAATTAATATAATGTTGATTAATTAATTCTAACTAACATTTATAATTTAACTCAATGTATTATCTACTTTTCCAAACTTTATAATATGTCCCATTAAATGATTTATAATATAGTGACATGTGACATGGTTTAATATATCTTAATAATCACTGATTAACACACAATATTCTATTACAAATTTATTTGACTAAGATTTAAACAAATTTTTTATTTATTTCATTTTTGCTTTTATTTCCAAGCTAACAAACATGCATTATCTTTTAATTATAGTTTTTAATTTGACTGTTCGAGTTGTTTATTTAATTTATTTTACATAAAATGTTAAAATATAAACGTAAAATAAATGGTAAATTTGTTGCTAATATATTAAGGTTAGATTATTTCATAATATTTAGTTACAAGACAGGATTTTGTTATATTTATAGTATTGAATGCTTCCTCGTACTTTAATTAAAATTTATTTACAACTTGCAATAATTCCACGTGTCACTAGCTTCCCACACAAATATCATTATAATTATAATTAAAGCTTATTAATTATTTCCTTTCATTTTTATACCAATCTCTCTCTCAACTAACTAAATTTATTTGATTTCATTTCCTCCTAACAATTCAATCTTTTCCGTACCTACTTCACATTTATAAATATTAATGAGCAAAGTTTTTATTTTTAGTGATGATACCCTAGCTTCAATTTTTTTAATTAATATATTTGATTTTTTTATGTTAAAAATTAATTAAAATATAAATTTTGTTTTAATAATAAATAAATAAAACGCAACAACCACTACAACTACCCATATATAAAACATAATTAATATCACTTTTAGTTTATTTGATGATTATAAATAGAGAATTCCACGAAAAATAAACCAATCAATAACATGGCACACGTGCGTAGCCTTTGCACGTGATTTGAAGGTGGAAATTAAATAATAATATTGAAATCAGGTCTTGGGAAATGATGAGGTGTGGCCTTCAAGCGTGTGAGGGAGGGTGGGATTCACTTGAAGAGCCCATCCCAAAAGGTTCGCACGTGAGATTCCAAAGGTTAAGTTATCTTAAAAAAAAGAAAAAAGAAAAATAAAAATCTTATTTCTATCCTTTTCCATTTAAAAGAATAAAAACCAAATAAAATTTAGAAAGGATAATTCAAATTTATAAAATTAAAATCCTAAAAAGTAATTAATTTTTTCACACCTTATTTATTTATTTATTTTTGTGGTGAGCTGATATTTACCAATATTTCCATTTGCTTATATTTTACTAGGCTTCCTAAAAATTATTATTTACGAAATGACCAAACCAACCCTACCAACTAAATCACATTACATGAAATAAAGGTTTTGACAGGGGCATTATGGTCAATTCAGGAGAAGCTAAATTGTAATTTGAGATAAGGCTTTGAGACGACTCTATGTTGTCCCCATCCTTTATTATATTCCGCATTCGGTTCCCAAATGGGTTTTGCTAAAATAACCATCACAGGTCCAATCTCAAAAATATTAATAAATATCAAAATAATTTAAATCTTATTTTCCCACCTAAAGTTTTTACATTTTTCAATTTCAATCATTCCACTTTTAAATTTTGGTCCCCATTTTTTTTTTGAGTCAGCCAAATGTCCTAACTCCTCAACTTAATTCATTTGGGTCCCCATATATTTATTAATACTTATTTTTTTCTTAATTAACTTATCAATTTAAAGCTTTATTAAAAAAGAATAAAGACAACCCTAAATTAATTTTAATTTGGTCTGAATTTTAAAATTTTAAAAAATAAAAAAGAAAAAGAAATGTTAAAATGTTACCATTTTTTTTTATTATACATTTATTATTTCTCTCTCCTGAAAATAAAATAAATAAATAATTCAAACAAGACAAATGGAGCAGGAAAAATTAAAATTTAAAATTAAAAAAAAAAAAAAAGGAGCGACCCTCTTTTTGTGTGTGCGCTTTGTTGTTAGAGAGAGAGAGATACCCAAAAACCAAAATTCAGAAACAAAAAAGAAAAAGAAAAAGAAAAAGAAATTCATCTCTTTTTTCTTCTTTGATTCATGAATTCAAAATTAAAATTGTGTGTGAAGAACAAGAACAATTCTAAATCTTGTTGTTATTATGTGATGATATGGGAATCCCTAAAGCTCCATTGATTTTCTCCACTAATTCTTCTATGTCCCATCATTTTCATCATCATCAACTCAAGATTAATCTCCTCCCCCAACAGATCCGCCCTCTCCACTCCTTCTCCGATTCAATTCCGCCGTCTACCGTCGCCGGAATAGACCCACAACTTCATCATGTTTATGCACCTACATCTACTCCCGGGACCATGTTATCAGAAATCTTCAACTTCCCTCCACCTTCTTCCTCTGCCGTCGTTGAATTCTCCGACAATTTCCCAACTTTACGCCCGCCCAACTCCGTTGCGCCTATGCCGCTTTTTCTCATGAACCCTCCTCCGCCACTGCGATCCCCATCGTCACCCTCTACCTCCTCCACTCTCCACATGCTCCTACCGAACCCACATGGGGGTTTTCAAGGCGGTGTTGGCGTTGGAGATCAAGCGGAGTTTGGTCAATTTGTCGTCGAAAGTCGAGGTCTTTCGCTCTCGCTTCATTCGTCGGACGATGGGGTGAAAGGTGATGAATTGGGAGTTAGGGAGGATGGTGGGGTTTTGTATAGTTATAACAACAACAACAGCAACAACAACAATCAAGTCCGGGATGGAGGAAGTGGATCAACATCGTCAATTTTGCAATATTCTTTGAAAAATAATTCAGAGAATTCTCCTCTTGCTTCACAAATTATGAATCCCAATCATCAAGTTCAAATTGGATTTGGGTCATCTTTGGGAGTTGTAAATGTGTTGAGGAATTCAAGATATGTCAAACCCACACAAGAATTACTCGAGGAATTTTGTAGTGTTGGGAAGGTTCAATTCAAGAAGAATAAGTTCAATACTGAAACCACCACCACCGCCTCCGCCGCCGCCACCGCCGCCGGTGGCTCGTCATCGTCGTCAAAAGATCAACCACCCTTATCGGCTGCTGACAGAATTGAACATCAACGGAGAAAGGTCAAACTATTGTCCATGCTTGATGAGGCAAGAATCTCTCTCTCTATTCTTTTTTCTTAATTTCACGTAAAAATTGAATCTTTTTAAGAATTAATTTCTGGGTAATTGTTCATTGATTTGTTGAAGTTTAATCACTTGAAAAGCCGGCTGATCATCAATGATTTTCCACACAAAATAATAAGCTACCAGGTTGGTAGGATTAGATTATTTCACAACATTTAATTGGAACCCAACAACTCAATACTATATAAATATTTTAGTTTATAAAATTTATAGTTGACCCAAATATAGCTAGCTAGAGAAGCAATTGATTTCATTAATACATTAATCCTTTGTTTTTGGATGTTTTTTTTGTCTGTATTTGGATAAGAAACAATGGCGGGAAACACTAAGGATTATTAAAATTAATGTTTTATTCATAATTTAATTCAGGTTGAACGGAGATACAACCTGTATAGGGAGCAAATGCAAATGGTAGTGAACTCGTTTGACCTGGTGATGGGGTTCGGGGCGGCAGCGCCCTACACGACATTGACGCAGAAGGCGATGTCGAGGCACTTCCGGTGTCTGAGGGACGCGTTAGCAGAGCAGTTAAAGCAGAGCTACGAGGCGTTGGGGGAGAAAGGCGGCAATGGAGGCTACGGCGTAACAAAAGGAGAGACCCCAAGATTAAAGCTTCTGGAACAGAGCCTCCGCCAGCAGAGGGCTTTCCATCAAATGGGTATGATGGAACAAGAAGCTTGGAGACCACAGCGTGGCCTCCCTGAACGATCTGTCAACATTCTCAGAGCTTGGCTCTTCGAGCATTTTCTTCACCCGTACGTGATATTACCCTTTTCATGATTTCGTAATTATAGTTCAAAGTTTGCATCTTTTTCATTGATTACACCAAAAAGGTGGGTTTTTTTATGGTTAATTGTAGGTTTTTGATGATTTCAAATTATGGGTTTTAACCAAAATTCTGTTTTAGAATTGGGTTTGTGAATATATATATCCATATACAAGAACAGTAATGCAGTGGTGAATTGAAAAGGAAAAGGGTACGTAAAGGTTGAGTGTTAGATCACATCTTAGAGAAAAAGAAAGAGCAATGGAGATAGAATCTGATGAGAGAAAAAGGGGGCAAAAGAAACAAGGACTGTGATTGTGATTTGTTATGGTGTTTTTGTTCAGGTACCCCAGCGACGCAGACAAGCTGCTGTTAGCTCGACAGACTGGTTTGTCCAGAAATCAGGTTCCTTTCTCTTTCCCCACTTTTTAACCTGCATTTGAACTGCACACGATTACACACCAAAACCATCAACGTTTTGTACACGCACAAGTTGAAAGGCCAAAGGCTAAAAAGTGTTTAGAGAAACAAGGAAACAAACAAGTTCCCTTGGTTATAATGTGAATGAAAATGGAAATTTTCAAACTTGCCCTCTCTCTCTCTCTCTCTCTCTAGTTATTATTCTTTTATCACATCATTGTGTGTGAAAATGGCCAAAGTAGAAGGACAATAAGATCCCTAGATGAATTGTCTTGCATCCGTCATAACTCTTTCGTCTAAGAGTGATAAGTTATTTCGTTGTTTGTCATTTGAGAGATCTCACGTTAGTTGAAGAGGGGAACGAAGCATTCTTTAAAAGGGTATGGAAGCTTCTACCTAGTAGACACGTTTTAAAAGTTTGAAGGGAAGCCTACAAAGGAAATCCTAAAAAAAACAAGATTGGTTGGCAGTAGATTTGGCTTGTTACAAATGATATTAGAGGTAGACACCGAGCGGTGTGCTCGCGAGGATACTAGCCCCCAAAGAAGGTGGATTGTGAGATCCCACGTCGATTGGAGAAGGAAACAATTGGGTTGTTACAAATGCTACCAGAGCTAGACACTGGGTGGGTGGTGTGCTATTGAGGAAGTTGGGCCCCTACGAGAGATCGATTGTGAAATTTCACATCAGTTGAAGAGGAGAACAAAACATTCTTTATAAGAATACCTCTCCTCAACACTGGCTAGTGTGCAAGCAAGAACACTAGGAGGGGAATAACATTGGATAGTGTGCTAGCAAAACCGCTAGGAGGGAAACAAAACATCCCTTATAAAGAAATCTCTCCCTAGTATTAGGCGGACATTGGGCCCTTAAGAGGGTAGATTGTGAGATCTTATATGGGTTGGAGAGGGGAACGAAACATTCCTTATCACAAAACCTCCTTAGTGGAGTTGTTTTAAAACCTTGAAAAAAAGTTTGAAATACAATATCTACTAGCGTTGAACTTAGATTATTAAGTCAGTGTGACTAGAAAAACCATTTAACATAATTGAAAGTGTTTTGTTTGTTTATTTTTGGTTTAAAAACTTTTGACAGGTCTCGAATTGGTTCATTAATGCAAGAGTTCGGTTGTGGAAACCAATGGTGGAAGAAATGTATCAACTTGAAGACAAAGTCGAAACAGACCATCATAGTGATCATCAAGGATCAGAACACAACAACAATAAAACAAAAAACAGTGACATGAATGCACAAAATCCAACACCCACCACTTCCTCTGCTGCTCCACCGCCACCAGCCACCACTGCCGCCGCCCAGCAACTAACAGCTGCTTTCACGGCGACGCATGAGTACTCAGAGCTTCATGATGTATGGCGACATGGAAGTGGAGATCATCAACATTATGAGACTGTTACAGGGACTGACAACATGAATAATAATCATGGACCAACACTTATAAGGTTTGGCCCTACTGCTACGGCCACCGGTGACGTGTCTCTCACTTTAGGGCTCCGCCACACTGGAAACACCTCCTCCTCCTCCTCCGCCGCCGCAGATAACCCTTCTTTCTTCCTTAGAGACTTTGGTCACTCTTAGAAGAAATTAAAAAAATCACCCCCTTTAATTAATGAATATATCATGGTCGAATGGCAGTGTAAGTACGTAGCTGCATTTGTATAATTAGGGCTTTCATTTGTGGGGTTGATTAAATTATTGTTAATTGTATAGTAGCTTATCTTAAATATTCCCCCCCTTCTCTCTTTCTCATCTACCTATTCTTATTAATTTTGTTTCGATATTTTAAAATGTTCGATTTTGTCTGTGTACAAAATAATCTCTCGTTAATGAGTATATATTTATGTCAAATTATTACAGTTAAAAATCACGACTCCCCACAATGATAATGATATTATCCCTTTTGAACATAAGTTATGATGACTTTGTTTTGGGCTTCTAAAAATGTCTCATATAACATTACAGAGAATATAGGATAACATACGAAAAACGCTATCGTATATTTTTTATACCGTTTTTTTTGTACATCGTGACAGCCTATGTTATTAAAAGTATGAGACTTTTTATAGCGTGTTTTTAGAACTATAATAAAGTATATAACTATAGCTTATATTTATTACTATAAAAACATTTTAAACGTTTTATTAGAGCTATAATATGTTTAATATAACTAAAATATTTTTCAGTCCTCTCAATCCTAACGAAGAATAATATAATAAATTTACGTCATAATTTTCTGGATTAATGAATTACATTATAACAACCGTTAACTAAAACATAAAAAATGGAAAGAAGTTGGAATTCCCTAAAAGAAAATGGGAAGAGAGATGAAAAAGACAATAATACTGTGGAAGGTGAAAATCCCACATCGGAAAGAAGTTGCGGAGTGAATCTCTCCTGCACCTATATAATGCCATCAAAGCCCACACATTTATTCACGGAGCCGTGCGGTGAGCACAAAGCGAACTATTCTTTCGCCTTTTACTAAAGAATACCGTGTGCTCGCCGCTTGAAGCGGCATACGCCTATTTTTGGAGGGGATCTCACTCATGAGTGGGTCCCCACATCAATCTTAGTTTCAAAATAGTTTTGTATTTCTTATACCCATATCCGACTTCAAGTGTCTAATTCAGTTAATTTTTCTAAGAACAAATCTGGGTAGTTCTAGAATATTGAAGTTCATCAGAGCCGGCGATTGAGATAAGAAACGTAATTCAATAATCAAGACATTCCGACATTCCTATTTCTAATTTTCCATGTGAAAATATTATAAGGAAAAAAAAAAAAAAATCTAATGTATTTTTGGAGGAAATAAATTAAGATCTCCATAGAAAGTACAGAAAACACAGACAGCTACCGCTCTAGCTTACAACAGGGTGATCTCAGAACGATCCCGACGAAGCTCGAAATTCATTCAACATAAACCATAAGCAATAAACTCAGCACAACTATATTGCCCAACCAATGGTCAGTTTTATAAGTATGGTGATTGTCAAGGCTCAAACTGGGGTATGATTGAGCAATCTTGCTGGTGAATGCTTCCTTGAGTTTCAACGTAAGGTCGAACGAAGGTCCGACGCCACCAAACCTCGAACGCTGTTTGGAGATTCGGGCAACTGTCCCCAACCTTCAGAAAACTGCTCAACCATGTCAGCATAATGCTCTGCTGATCCTCGAGTGGGAGAGTGAGGATCGTTCGACCAATTCCTTCCTCCACGACTTTTCGATCAAACGACCCACAACTGTGTCTTAACCAGCTATAGTCATTGATCAATGGCTCTAACCATGTATGTAACAACAATTTACGAGTATCCTTAGCTGGTAACAGCTCTCCTTTGCCAATGCCAACAAATAACCGAGCTGTTATGCAGCTAACACGATAGCGAGATACGATAGGCAACTTCCCATGGAGGGCTGCTAGTTCCTGATGCTTCGACCACATGACTGCGAACTCATCGGCCGCTTGCCTGTCAGCTAATATTTCAAGCAACCATGACAGATTATCAGCCTCTAGAGTAATTTGCTTCACCACTGGTTCTATCCTGTCACTAAAATCTGTTTCAGCAGCCTGCTGAAACAGGAACAATAGCGATGTCAAGCAGCTTCTACAAGAAGAGTATATAATTTCATTGCAAATATCAGCTGAACTTGCATGGCTTGGTACATTCTGGTTCTCCCTAAGAAGCCTCAGTACTACCAGTTTCATTTCACGTCGCCCTCTCTCCTCATTGCTTCTAAGAACGAGTTCGATGATATGAGAAAGAGTATCGTTATGGGGCTTCGACACATTCGCAGACACTCGCTTCAATACCGGGCTCACCCCAATGCCCTCACTTTGAAGTCGTAGGATGGACGTGATAACCTTCTCTTCTTCTTCGTCGCCAATCCAAGGGGCTGCTTCCAAATATTCTAGACACGACTGCATGCATGACTTGAAATCGAGACATTCAGCAACCTGAAAAACAAGCACTTTTGATAAGTTTTATGCCATTACAAACACTTCAAAGAATTCATGATTGTAACAGCCCAAGTCCCCTATTAACAGATATTGTCGACTATGGTCCATTACGTATAGTCATGAGTCTCACGGTTTTAAAACGGGACTGCTAAAAAGAGGTTTCCACACCTTTATAAGAAATGTTTTGTTCCCCTCTCCAACTGATATGGGATCTCACAATCCACCCACCTTATGGGCTCGTGTCCTCGCTGACACACCGCTCGATGTTTGGCTCTGATACCATTTGTAACAGCACAAGCCCACCGCTAGCAGATATTGTCCGCTTTGGCCCGTTACGTATTTCCGCCAGCTTCACAGTTTTTAAAAGCAAGAAGAGGTTTTCACACCCTTATAAGAAGTGCTTCGTTTCCCTCTCCAACCGATGTTTCCCTCTCCAACCGATGTGGGATCTCACAATGATATTAAACAGAAACACAGGATCTTTTACAATCACGAAACAGCACAAACAATCAAATGACTATAAGAATGTTGTTACCTTAAGAATTCGCAGAACACGAGAAACATTTTGCTTCATCAGCCATTGCTTCATTTCTTTGCAGTACATCAATCCCACAGTTTCAACATAGATTTCAACATCTTCACAATCACCAATTTCCAAAGAAGAACCTTCATGATCAGAAAGTTTGATGGCAAAAAAAGTGCTATTTTCCATCAAAACATGTTTATGAACACTCAACTTCACTGAAAATCCTTGCTTCCCAACTAAAACAACCTTAATATCACTTGTCCCTGCCTCACCAAACTCAATTGCTATTTTCCTAGGCATCTTCTCAACCTTAGGCCGTGATGCCCTGTGTACAACCTCTGAGGCACCATAGCCAGAAGTATCAGCATTGCCTTTCCGGTCATCGTCACGAACAGCAGCTGCCCGTGGCTTTCTATCAGCCACCGGGGTCGGTTTCGTCTCAACCAAGATCTTTGGGGGCAGGGAGGCAGGTTTGGGTTTGTTTAGGGTCTTTTGGAAAACAACAGGAGAAGGGCAGCACCAAAAACCTTCTGGGGTTACAGCAATTGGCACATTTTTAATCTTGGTTTGGCCTTGTTCTAATCTAGCTAACCTTATTTCAGCCATTCTTATTGATTAATTGCAGCTTGTTTAACAATGGGAAAATGGATCATTAAGAACAAACCATCCAGTGCATCAGAAAAAGATATGTAACTCGAAGATAACAGAGAAAAGCAAGATAATGGAAACTTACAGCTTCCTACTTTCTGAATCAAAGATTCCAAGCTTTGAACTGAACTAAGACTTTAGTACCCAATTCATAATGTTCTTCAGAATCATAAGCATTCAAACCATTCCCAGCCTCCAATTCATTTCGAAGAAACCCTAAAAAACTCGAACACAAAACTCATAACCATCTGTTGAAGTGAAGAACTGAGAATTCTGAGAAAACCCACCTCTTATTGATGATAGAAAAGGGAGGTCCGGTGTTAAGCATCAAGGGAACCAACGAACAAAGCCCTGTAAGTGGAATAATTAGCGAAGAAATGGTTTTAACTTTGTGTATTAAATAAAAGATGAGAAGACCCACAAAGAAAAAACGAAATGAAAAGGAAAGAGGTGGGAATTGGTGCTTTATCGCTTACCAATTTGCATTCATCTCACTTTTGATGATTGTTTCTCCATGTGGGTATCTCAGAACACCTTTTTGCCTCTGCAACCTCTCTCTGTTACGCACCCACAAAGCCTTCTCAGTAATCAAACAGGCACGCCCCTTCTCCATACAGTGACTCAAAGACATTGCTGAGATTGAGAGCAATAATGGAACATTTTCTCTTCAAATTTCTCGGGGAAAGCTATAGATTAGTGATTTGGGTTTGGAGAGAAGCGAATGTCGTGTTTTGAGCTTCACTTCACTCCTCCATGCCTCTTGTTCTTACATGTTTTGTTTGGTAACTCTGATTTCGAAATGATTTGAGTTGGAAATCAAATTAAAACACTTTGATTAATATTAATCACGACCCCATTTGTTAAAACTCAAATTTCATAAACCTCTCCTCCAATCAAAACTTGTTTTTACGATTTCTTGTCAAAATTCCATTTTTTTTTTTTTTTATAGTTATAATTAAAATTCAAAGCTTCTTGAAGATATTTGCTATCTTCTTTATAGTTTTGCATAGAGAGAGAGACAACATCACCATCATGCAGATAGATCAGATACCAAATATGAAACATCGTCTCAGGAAAGCTTTGTGTTTTTTTATTTTATTTATAATTTTTAGTTTTGATTTCTGGGTATTGTTGATGAAGAATTATAGTGTGGGACTTGAGTGCAATTATTGAGGGTCATATTATTTCTATCTTTAATGGAAGTAAGAAATAATTTTAAATAATTATAATCATCATATGCTATGATTTTGAGAAGTCTTAATTTTCATAAAAAATGAATCTTTACTTCAATAAGTGATGTAATCACACAATTACCTTTTTTATATATATAAACTCACAAAAAATTAGCATCGAGTTTATTAAANAAAAAAAAAAAAAAAAAACATAGAAACTAAATCAAACCGCTACTAGCATATATGACCTATTAAGTATTGCCGTCAGATTCATGGTTTTAAAACACGTTTATTAGGGAGAGGTTTCTGCACTCTTATAAAAAATGTTTTATTCTTCACGTAAGATCAGAAATTCACATTCGAAAATAATTAAAATATAATTAGTTCGATAATTAGTTCATTTAAGACGATTTAAATGGTTTAATAAATGAGGTAGAAGAGGGAAATAATTGAATTGTGATTAGTGTAAAAATGGGCCAAAATGTCGTATAGGTGGTGGCCTCGTTGGCTAACATTTCCTTTCAACACACTCCACTTTTCATGTGAAACTGAATTATTTGAAATTTTAATCTTTTAATCGATGACATAAGTCTTAATTAGTCGAGTATGTTCCGATAATTTTTAAACAAATTTTTTTGAATTAACTATCAACTAAGTTATTGTTTTGCTAAATGAACTTGATTGTCTGGAAATTATCTTTAACAAGAACATTAATCACTTTCGTTCTACGTAGGTGGGCTCATAAATGATAAACCATGCTCGTTATACGCATTATATTCATGTGTGTTCATTGAGTGGTTCTTTACTTGAGAGTGTTGTCCCATTGGAGAACATTAGTGTATTGTGTCCACTCAATTCTCCATGATAGACTACATGGTGTGGAAGGGGCCAGAAATGTTGTTAAAAGTGCATAGCGTGCACTCTTGGATCCTTCTAAATTTTAAAGCTCCAACTCGTTTTTGTTTAAATGTGTGTGAGATCACATATCGGATGGAGAGGGAAACGAAACATTTCTAATAAGGGTGTGGAAACCTCTTCCTAATAGACATATTTTAAAACGTAAGGCTGATGGTAATACATAATGGACTTGGACTGTTATAAATGGTATCAGAGTCGGACACTGTACGATGTGTTAGCGAAGACGCTAGGCCCCTCAAGAAGGTGGATTGTGAAATCTCACATCAATTGGAGATAAGAACGAAACATTCCTAAGAAACTTGTCTCTAGTAAACGAGTTTTAAAGTCGTGAGACTGACGGCGATACGTAACGGACCAAGGCTGCATTATTCTAACGTATAATATAAGGTTCAAATGGACCCGTGTTTTAAGTTCGGCATTTCAAAGTCAAATTGGTTATGTTGGAATAAAAGCATCCAATTATTCAATGTTTAGGAGGAGTTTAAGTGTCCTTGTAGTATGTTAGGTGCAAGCATTTAATTACTACTAGGGAGGCTGCATTATTCTAATTCTACACATATAAGAACCCACCTAGGCTCCCTACGTTAATCAATATCACAATGGGCATCACATTTCACCATCTAAATATATCTTATAATTGCATAATTTATGGACAACCTATCTCCCCAATCCAATCGATTGTGTATCGGAGAAATTTTATGGGCAAAAACGCTTAGGACCAGGGGGCGTAACTGCTATTTCACCGAGAATCTCTATCGTTTATGTGTGAGGACCTAGCACGAATAAGGCAAATTATTGGTTAATCGAAGAAATTTTCTTTGTTACTTAAATGGGTATTCTCCATCTTAGCTTTGCGCTTGCTAGCTAGCCACGAATCTACCGTGGACCTAAAGAGCCTCCCCTAACATATGTCATTATTTTTTAACCTAAAAGGTTTGGTTCTTAAATTTTAGAAAGGATCTAATAGATCTCCAAACTTTAAAATGTGTCTATTTTAGTAAGAGCTCACGTCTATGCAAAACATTGCTTAGAAGGGTGTGAAAACTTCTTCCCAGTAGATATGTTTTAAAACCGTGAGGTTGACGATGATACATAACGCACCAAAACGTACTATATTTGTGAGATTGTAGAAATTTCTTCTTAACATACGTGATTTTAAACTATGAAGCTGAATGAGATAAGTAATCAGCCAAAACAAACAATATCTAGAATTTTAATAATTTATTAGACACTTATTTTTAGACAAAATTTATAATTTAAGTTAAAATAAATAAATATAATTATCAATAGAAATATTGTGTCCTACGTAATTTAAATTTGTATCCTCAAAAGTCGGGAGGTCGGGACAATGGTCCCCTCTTAGTTTTGTCCTAATTCAATAATTCCTTAAAGTATATATAAATAATACTTCCAATTTTGTATTTTTCTCTAATTTGTCCTTCCTAAATTTAAATATTTAAATATATAAAATTTTCCCTTCTTAATTATTATTATTATTATTACTATTTTTTTTTTTGTTATCAATGTCATAGCTTCCATTCGTTTTTCTTATTTATAATATTACTCTCATATCGATGGACCTAAATTCTCGAACATATCTAATAATAATTTTGAAACATTAAAGTGATTTTAAATTATTAAAGACGTGTTTTAAGCCATTTTGAATAAATCATTTTAAGATCTCTGAACAAATTTTTAAATATATTTATTAAACGAAAAAAAATTTGTAATCAAACAAAACATACCTTTCACTAAAAAAAACTTAAAAATTAGAATTTGTTATGAAAAGAAAAAAAAAAAAAATCATTTGCCAAACTTCAATAATGGCATACACTTTTTTCACATTTAAAAATGTCGTGGATCGCTAAAAAAAATATAATATCATTGTAGTATTAGAAAATTTTTGGCGACCGTTTTGTAGTTGTTCATATATATATATTATCGGGATGGCAACGAAATACGGTGGATAAAACAATTTTAATTTGTCTATATCTCAATTTTTTTTTTTTTTTTTGTTGAATTATAAATTTAATTTGACCCATATAGGTTGGACAAAAAATTTAGTTTAATTCTTGATATTTTTTTTAATTAAATTTATTCTCCATGATTTGGGCTTAACATAAATTTGGTGTTTAAGTTTAGTTTGAATTTGATCCTTAAATCTTGGTCAAATCTTGCAAGTTGTCCTCTAAGAGTGTTTTATTCACTTAAAAAGCCCACTTGTGTTCTTTTATTTTATTTTTACTTACCCCTAATAATTAACTAACACAATTATCCAAAGTGAAAAAAATATCATTGTGAACCGTCAAATTTGATATATTACCCACTTCGATTGACGAACTATTTGATTCATTTTGTTCATTTTTCATATTTGTATATACATGTATGAATATTAGTACTGTGGTATCTATATAAAAGTTTATCTAACGTTGTCCTGAGATGAGGAATGAGTGTCGTTTTGTATTTACACAGAGACAATTGAGGGAAAATTTGAATTTGATATTTTGTAGTGTGTGGGTGTGAGAGATGTAAACACTTTGGTTATAGTGATTGACTACCACACTTTGGTTACATAAATTTTTGTGTCTCTTTCGATTTTTTTGATCGTGGGTGCGTGAATGCCATGGATGAATAAGAAATGTAGAGATAAATGAAGCAAAGAATATAGTAAAATGTCGTATTATATGGTAATTTTGTGAGAGAAACATATGCTTTTGGAGGGATTAATAAAGTGGCATCCATTTTAATGTGAGAGAGAAAGCGATGCCTTTTGGTGGATATGATTGGCATTGACTCCATTGTCCAAATGCATTTGTAAAGTTTTCAACTTTTCTTTAATATTATATCATTTATGTTGGGACTCTATACTCTATACTTTGCCCACCTTTTTCCCTCCCTCAATCAATACCCTTTTCTATCTTTTTCATCACTCTTCTACCCCATTTTCATCCCTTTTATCTTCATGATCCACCGTTAGCGGGTATTATTTGGGCCTTATAAAGGGTGTTTTGTTTCCCTCATCCTAACAAACGCATTTTAGATACCATATATGCCGCTCGTAATTAGTGTACAAGACTTGATATTGAAGTATTAACTATGAATACCCAATTGAGGGCATTAACCAATTCCCCAGATTTTGACTTTGTTGTCAACATTAAATAATAATGTAGAGATCAGATTTACTTCTTCCCATATCAATTTCTCGCATGTTCATACTCTGTTTCTCTCTCTCTCTTTAAGCAGTAAAGGATGAAATTTAAAGGAAAAGGAAAAGAAAAAGTCTTCCTTTTTGGTAAGCAAGTGAATATGACGACAAAAAGAGAGAGTTTACCAGCTTGACATAATCAAAAGCCCTTCCTTTTTCTTTTCTGCATCGATTAAATCACTGTTTTTTTAAACTAAAAATCAATCAATCTCTTCCTTCTTTATCTAATTCTTGAGGATTCTATGACAAAAGATTGTTTCTTGGATGCTGAAAGACAATGTGGGTATCTCCAAACCCCTCTCTTCCCCTTTCTAAGCATCCAATGTCTCCTTTATCCCTCTTTCATTCCTTTTGAGGCCACCCCTGCTTTTCTCTTACCTCAACCCTCTGTTTGTTTGATCTAAAATCACCCACAATTTTATATTCTTATTGGGTTTGATCTCAAATCTTATGTTCTTGAGAGATGACAGCAAACAATGGAGCTTCTTTTTTGGTGTTTGTAGATCTTTGTCTCTATGGATGGATCTCAAAATTTCACCAAGGATGTGTCCTGAGTACTGAAAAATGATAGCCACCCATGTGACCAGTAACATGTTTTGGTGTTTTTTTTTTTCTGGAAATCTGAATGAATTATTGAAAGATTAGGTATCGTTAAAAAACAAATGCTAAAAGAGACAAATGTAAATGAAACAGATTACTATACGAAGTCAGCTAAGGGACAAGGAAGGAGAGAGCGGTCACCAACTCCCACTGACATGCCAACAAGAGAAGAGAATGTGGAATTTTAATGGGCGATTCTATTCCTAACAATGGCGAACTTGGAGGTATTGTTATTTGTTTGTCGGTTTATTGTATTTTATTTGCCTATTAACACTCTAATGAGCTTGTTGTTTTTACCTTTGGTTTGCGGGTCATGAAAAGTTGTCCACTTTCACAGCGTTTTGACATTTAAGGAGTCTACTGAGCTTGAATGTTTTTGTTAACTTTCCTTTTCTTCTTCGACTAAAGCTCTTCTCACAGCCAGCTGCTTTCTTCCCTTTTAATGCAAAACCCCACCGCTTACAAAACCCATTGAATCATCTTCATTGGTCTAAAAGCTTGGTTTTTATAGCGCATTTATGGGTTTTATGAAACCCCATTTCACCTCTGTTGCTTGCTTTCTTCAGACGCTCGTGTCTTGAAGTGCCGTATCATCATCGCTTTCTGGTCACTCACAAAAGCTCTGTTTCTGTTGCTTGTTTGTTTATGGTGATGTCCTCTTCTTCTTCTTCTTCTTCTTCTTCTTCTTCTTCTTCTTCTTCTTCTTCTCCTTTGTCAGCTTGTGATTTACTGATAGAGCTGATTCTCAGATATGCTGTTGCAAGACACTGAAAACGGTGCCAAAATGCTGCAAAACATAGAGATGCCACTGCACAAGTGTTCCCAGAGGTTTGATTCTGATGCTGCTGTGGTTTTCTTTTCTTCAATCTGTGTTTAATTGAGTGGTTTTGTTAGTTGTCTAGCAATGATTATTCCTTTTGTTCTGAACACACTTGATGTGGGCTTGAACTGGAAAGACTCCTTGGTTGGTTAAAATAGTAAAAAAGTCTAACAATTTGTTTCTGCTGGCTCACCAAACTTTGAAATCAGTGGTGTACTGAAAGTGATCTTGGTTCTCTGCTTCTAGAGCTCTATCTTCTGTTCTTCCTTGTTCTTCTTCAAGCTTCTCTTCTTCTTCTTCTTCAGATCTGTGATCTTTATACGGTTTCACTCGTTCTACCTTTTCTGTTCTTGGGTGAGAATAGTAGAATATGGATGTATTGGGACTATACGTGTGAGATCCCACATCGGTTGTAGAAGCGACCGAAACATTCTTTATAAGGGTGTGGAAACCTCTCCCTAGTATACGCTTTTTAAGGATATATCTGTTAGCAGTAGGCTTTTGCCGTTACAAACGGTATCAGAGTTAGATATCGGGCGGTGTGACAATGAGGACACTGGACTCCCAATGGGGTGGATTCCGATTTAGAATCTAAGGGTGTGGGAATTTTTAGATGCGTTTTGAAACCGTGAGGTTGATGGCGATATGTAATGGAATCAAAAGGCCAAGGTCTTGTCTTCTCCATTTCTGCATTTTAATTCTTCTTTGCTGTTTTTGTATTGTCAGCTTTGTAGACATGGTCAAGGATACTATTGAGGAAGAACAGTTGGATAACTCCTTTGAAGCTTCAAATCGTAGGAAGCTGGTAAATATAGCTTGTATAATCCTTCTACTTAACAGTTATGTATCATATTTGAAGTTTGTTTTTCGGGTTGTCCTAGGACGGGAGCTACTTCGACGAATCCGTGAAGACAAAGACGAAGAACTTCCCGAAAACTAACATACACTTCTCTCTTAAACATGAGGTACACATAATAAACTTCAAAAGGCATAGAAATGTTCTGAACAAGGCTAGATTCTGCAGTTCATCGCCTTCATATATTTTTAACTATGTAATGTAGATTCTTCAGCTTGAACAGAGATTGCAAGACCAGTTCAAGGTTCGCACGGCACTCGAAAATGCATTGGGATATAGATCGTCTTCACAAGACAACACGAACAACATCGAAGTACCAAAGGTAACTCCCTTAAAGTGTTGGGGTTAGTACAATATCATAATCTATAACAGCCCAAGCCCAAGCCCACTGCTCAGTAGATATCATTCGTTTTGGCCCGTTATGTATCGTCGTCAGCCTCATGGTTTTAAAATGCATCTACTAGGGACGGTGCAAGGAACTAGTTGGAGTAGGGCTAGACTCATAGTAGACGCGTTTCAAAACTGTGAGGTTGACAGCGATATGTAACGGGCTAAAGCGGACAATATCTACTAGTAATGGGCTTGAATTGTTACAAATGGTATCAGAGTCAGACACCGGGCACTGAATTGATACATATTAAACGTTGCTTTCATGACTACAGCCTGCCACTGAATTGATAAAAGAGATTGCAGTATTGGAACTGGAAGTTTCACATTTAGAACAATATCTTCTGTCTTTGTATCGAAAAGCATTTGATGGACAAATATCCTCTACATCTCCTACCACCGTCGACGAAAAACTAAAATCGCCTAAGAACTCCCCGAAAGCCAAGTATGTTGCGAATTGCGTACCTGACATTACGTCGAAAAAGGAAGACAAAGCTGTTCAGTCTGGCTATGATTCTTTTGGAAATCCTATGAAGGAATATCGTGGAATTTGTGAAGACAAGCTGTTGGACTCCAGCGTTCGTCGTTGTCAGTCATCGCTATCACATTATTCGGTTTGTTCAAAGAGAACTTCTCTTCCAGAAGATTTTTTGGGTCAAGATGTACGGCCTTGTCTCTCCCAGCCAACGTCCATGGTCGAGGTAACTTCGTATCCATCGAATTTCACTAGAGAATTTGCTCTCTTGGAGACATAAATGTGATAAGCTTATCTCATTCTTTCATGATTTATGGTTCCTCTTCTGCAGTTTGCTCAGAACGCTTCATCCAATCTAACCAGTCTAGCAGAGTACCTCGGTGCTCAAGTTCTCGACCATACTCCCGAGAACGCCAATCGTCTTTCTGAAGACATGGTCAAGTGCATATCAGCCATATATTGCAAACTTTCAGATCCTCCTTCATCACATCATGGTCTTTCCTCTCCAGTTTCATCGTCGTCACCAACCAGCGCATTCTCTCCGCAAGATCAGTACGACATGTTGAGTCCCGGGTTCAGAAACAATCCATCTTTTGATCCACGGTTGGATAATCCTTTTCACGTCGAAGGTCTCAAAGAGTTCAGTGGCCCGTATAGCACAATGGTTGAAGTGCCATGGATCTATAGGGATAGTCAGAAATTGATCGAAAGCGAACACTTGTTACAAGATTTCAGGTAAGCAACATGTCGATGTTTGTATGTAATGTAATTGCTTATTCATTTTATGACGAGTCGTTATTCTCGTACGTTGTCAGGTCGCTTATATCCAAGTTAGAGGAAGTCGATCCAAGGAAGTTGAATCATGAGGAAAAGCTAGCATTTTGGATCAACGTACACAATTCTCTGATGATGCATGTAATGATTTTTCATAACTTGAATTCATTCCTTCTTTTTAGTTCTTCAGAGACAGTCAGGCTATAATATCTACTTTGTTTTCTGAAAGGCATACTTGGCTTATGGTGTACCACAAAACAATATGAAGAAGGTCTTTGTTCACTTGAAGGTACAACACGAGTGTTACTGATCCGTTATGATTCGTAAATTCTGTATGATTATCGTGTTCTTACGTTCTTCCTCCGTTCAGGCTGCATATAACATAGGAGGTCAAACAATCAGTGTCCACACCATACAAAGTTCAATACTTGGATGCCGAATGCCTCGGCCTGGACAGGTAAGCTGTGAGATCCCACATCGATTGGAGAGGGGAATGAAACATTTCTTATAAGGGTGTGAAAACCTTTTCCCTAATAGACACGTTTTAAGACCGTGAGGCTGATGGCATTACGTAACGGGCCAAAGCGGATAATATCTACTAGTAGTGGGCTTGAGCTGTTACAAATGGTATTAGAGCCATATACCAGGTAGTGTGCTAGCGAGGACGCTGGGCCCTCAAGGGGGTGGATTGTGAGATCCCATATCGATTGGAGATGGGAATGAAACATTCTTTATAAGCATGTGAAAACCTCTCTCTAGCAGATGCGTTTTAAAACTGTGAGGCTGACGGAGATACGTAATGGGCCAAAGCGGACAATATCTGCTAGTGGTGGGCTTAGGAATGTCACTGACAAAGGTGTAGATAGTTTGAGTTCTTATGATCAACATAAAGTGATAAGTTTCTTCGGTTTGCAGTGGCTCTCTCTTCTTATTCCCTCGAAGTCGAGATTCAAAAGCGGAGATAAACGACAAGCGTACAAAATCCACCGGTCGGAACCCCTTTTACATTTTGCACTTTCTACAGGCTGCCATTCTGATCCTGCGGTATTGAAAACATCTCTGCAAAGTTTCTTGTTTCTGTTTCTTACATAGAGTCATATGTGGTCTTGTCTTAAAGTCTCGGACATTCTGCTGTGTTCCAGGTTCGTGTATACACTCCCAAAAGAGTCCTACAGGAGCTAGAGACAGCAAAAGACGAATACATTCGAGCGACATTCGGCATACGCAAGGACAAAAAAGTCATTTTACCCAAGATCATCGAGTTATTTGCAAAAGAATCAAGCTTGTGCACAGCTGGTATGATGGAAATGATCCAAAAGTCTTTACCTGAATCTCTTAGAAGAGGTGTTTCGAAATATCAAAACGGGAAGTCTCGCAAGAACGTCGAATGGATGTCGCACGACTTCAGTTTTCGGTATTTGATATCCAGGGAAATGGTGAACTGACACAGCAGCTGCTTAAATGCTTGAATGGTTTAGAGACAATAGAAGGGTTACATATTTTCTTCCTTCTGTACATACCACAGTCCACTAAACCGAGCGGCGCGGAGAGCAGCAAAAGGCAGCATCTTGAGGCATTCTTCCTTCTACATTTTGTAATCTTCTCAATGTTGTGTGTGTTGATACCATCTAGGATTTCATATTTTTTGTTGTAAATAAATTTGAGTTTGAAGCTCAGTTCGTTTGTGATAAATAGTTAGTATATCAATGTATTTTCTTGACGAGTCTATCGAATCTCGGATCGTTCCTCAATATCAACATCATGGTTGCTTCCAAATATTTAATACAAAGGTTACTTAGCCATAAAATTATTGTGACCGATATGTTTGGTCGAAGTTTTTTTAGTTACAAATACATGGGGTCGGAAATTGAACCTCTGTGTGAGATCTCCGATTGAAGAGAGGAACGAGTGTGAACAAGGACGTTGGGCTCGAAGGGAAGTGGATTGTGAGATCTCATATCAATTGGAGAGAGTAATGGGGACCAGCCAGTAAGCTAGTCCCCAAAGGGGGTGGATTGTGAGATATCATATCGATTGAAGAGAGAAATGAAACATTTTTTTTAGAAAGGTTTGGAAACCTTCCTAGACACGTTTTACTAGCGGTGGACTTGGTTTGATTTGGATGGTTTGGACCACTATAGTATAATATTTTAACTGTAGTTGAGAATACAAGGTTGAATGTGAAACGGATAAACTGGTTTATTTATTGGGCCTACCGTCCACGTTAAGCCCAATTCTGCTCCATATTTGTAAATCAGGGCCCAATCTCTCTAAAAATTGGGCCTGGAATCAACGTTAAACCCAATTTTACTTGGGCTTTAATCATTTAGATACCCAATTTTTAGAGAGATTGGGCCCTGATTTAACGTCCTACCCACAACCCACTCTGACTTTCGTTAAATTACATTTCCACCCATCAAATTCTCCACTCCATTTTAAATGGAGTGAAATCCTTATTTATTCATTTAATATACTTTTTTTATTTATTATTACACTCTTGTATTTATAAATTTTCTACAAATATTATAAAATTGAGCCACCTTCTATAAACAATGATATTTAATATTTACTTTTTTTTATTTATTTTAAATATTAACGTTATAATACTTGAATAAATTAAAAGTACATAAATGAATCGAAATCACATCTAAATAAGGACAATCATAATATGATGATTAATAAAAAAAATTAAAAGAATTCAACTAATTCTAAATGTAGCTAACTTTAAAATTAAATAAGTTATTTTAAAATAATGTATTTATTATTTTAGAGTTAAATGGAAGATTGATTGGTAATAAAACAAATGAAAGAACAAAAAATACCTTTTTATTGTATTTGGAAGATCATTGGGGAAGAAGTGTTAGTTATTGGTATTTATAATATATATATAGAGAGAGAGAGAGAATTAAATAATAAATTTATTGAGAATAAAGCACGTGGATATGCTTCAGAGACAAGGATCAGCAACTTGCACATAATTAACGTTGGTCAAGTCAATGTCACGTTGAATCGTATATTCATTGTCCCCTTTCTTCATTATTAATATTATTATTATATGTTATTTGCTCAAGTCACAAAATCCTAGGAATTCACTATTAAATAACATTTTATTCATAGGGGTTTGTTTAACTATAAATAAATAAATACTTTAGTATAGCTATAATATAGCTAAGTAATAAAAATAACTTTAAATTATACCTTTTCTTTAAAAAAATATTTATAAAATCTTTTAATAATATTTTAAAAATCTAAAACAATACCTTTAATTTTTTTTTAAATAAAAAATATTATTACAATTAATCAAAAATACTTTTAGGCTTTTTTTAAAAAATAAAAATACCCTCCTCACTCCTAGAAGTATTTTTAAATATTTTTTACTTTTCAAATGTTGATTTTAATTAAGATTTTAAACGTACTTAAATGTTTAAAATATTAATTTCTTACTTTAAAATAATTAAATAAAATTATTAGAAACTTTAACTAATAATTAATCTATAATTTGGTGCAGAGATACATGCATGTTTTTCGATTTTTTATTCGTTTTTTTGTGAGGAATCTAATTATTTTACAAGTAGTTAATGATTCTATTTTATCATTTTATTAAAATTATGAGTACGAAAATTCAAATTTAATAAAATTTTACTTCTTAATTAGGAAAGAATTTTGTTGAATATATGTCTACTTTATTTAACAATTAATATTGAATAGTATTTCAAAGAATATTGTTGTACGTGAAACTACTAATTTGCCCTTACCCACAAATATATACAGCTGTCTTCTGACTACTCTATCAATTCTTCCTAATCTGCCTAAGATTAATTAACTCCTACTTAAATACTTTTTAATTAAGTTAATAAATTGATATTCTTGGAAATGGCATTTTTCTCGCAGGCTAACATTATCATCCTTATAAATTTTCTAATTTTAATAAAGAAAACCTCATATCATTAATGACGAGAACAACACAGGACATTATAGCGTAATCTTAAAGTCACGTTGGTCAAATTGATATGAGACTTTAAAGTTTGTACTAATGTAGATGCTTGTGGTTCCTAACATGATATTTAAAGTTACTCGAGTATTGAATAAAAAGTTTATTTCGTTCGAGGGCTGTGTCTCGGTTAAGGGAATAAAAATACGAGTGGCAAGTTGAGGTCCATCAATGGTCCTCACTATCTGTTCCCCACTACGTTATGAAGCATTTGTGTCCAAAAAATGATGTATGGAGACCAAAATTGAAGGGCTGGACCTTAAAACAGCAACCAAATGGACCATTTAATATTTAATCAATCAATTATGTCCTTTCACTTTCCTCACTTCTTCCAATATTCTCCTTTGCCCATGCCTTCTTTATCCATTCCACATTAATCAAAATAATATATATATATTTTTATCCTTTCAAAATAAAAATATGGCATAAATAAATGATTTATTTAGACATTCAATTTTTTTTTTCATTATTTCAACCTAAATAATAATAATAAAAGAAACATTCTTTCAATCGTATTATTTTCTCGAATATTTAATATTATATAGTTTAGATCTAAATTATACCGATTATAATAATGGTATAATTATTTATCAAATAATAGCCATGATATATACTGAAAACTATATATATATATTCTATAAGCAAAGGGTAAAAATGTAAATTCCTCTCAGAAAACCGACATAAAAATGTAAACTATTATGAAAAATAAATGAAAAAAAGACTAATTTATTTCTATCGTTTTATTTTTGGAAGTGCTATAATCTTAACTGCTATTTTAAACAATAAACAAAGATCCAAAAGTCTAATTTGTTGTTTACCTGAAAAAAAAGAAAAAAAAAAGAAACTAACCAAAATATCTAAACGAACCAGTTCCTATTTCCCCAATATTTACACAATAAACCCACCGATTTACCAAAAACGACCTACTCAGGAATCGCCGTCAAATTCGCCGCGAATTTTTTTCTTCCACGGCCGGCGACTACTCGCTTGCGACTCTTGAGTTCCTTAGCTTTGAAAACCACCGGAGACACTGATCTCCGGCGGTTGCCATATTTGTCTCCTGCGCCACGTTTCATGAGTGCAGCGCTGGCCTTGACGGCCAATGCGGCCATTTCCTGGGCCTGAAGCGGCTGCTTCAGCCTACTCAATGGCAGTGCAAAATAGAGCTGTCCGAGTTGAAGCTCTTCGTCGTCGCCAATGGCTAACAAGGCGTCATCGAAATCCATATCGTCGGAGTTGCATATAAAGCACGACGGATTCTTTTGAAGAACGTACGAAACCTTGATTGGATAAGAAAATTCCTGCAAGCTTCCGTCGTGAAGGATCAGTCTGGCGGTGGCCACTGAAGTAGATTCCGATGAACTGCAAATACCCATTAACGGCGGCGCGTCACGGCGGAGAGAGGAGACTGCGACAACCAGGGGATTTGGAGGCGCTAGGGATTTGGGAACGCTGATTGTTATTTATATAGGGAAAGTGGGGCTCACGGTTTTTAAACTGCGTGCACCACGTAGGACTGGTCAAACAGTAATGTGGGCCCCCGTTTTTTTTTTTTTTTTTGTTTTTAATTAATAGTGGGGACTGCCAGGCTGGGAGTTGGTCGAGACAGGTTGGATGGGATTTGCATTGTGTACTTCCAATAATGACCCTACTCATTATATTTATTACCTAACCGATGTCAATTATTCATTTTTTCGCCGTAAAAAATCAACGTTTTGGTTAAAAAGGTAACGGTTAAAATTCTATTTTTAGTCTAGATTTATTTTAATTATTATTGGTTCAGTTGTGCAGAATAAGAATTTTGTTTTTAGTTTTCGAAGTCTAAAAATGTCATTTCACATCCATTATTTTTTTATTTTGAAATATTTTTAAATGATATTTGAATATACTTGACCTGACTGACGTGGAATTTTTAATTGATTTGGTTAAATATAATATTTTTTATCTTCGCATTTCCACTTTCCCTTCCATCTCCGGCCAGACAGACCACGACTAGCCAGGACCAACCGTGCCGCCGCCGCAATGCTATATCCGCCGCCGCAGAGCCTTCAAAGAAGGTACACATATACGAGTTCCGGTGGCGTGGGTGTTGGTCGATCTGAGTATTCGCCGTAGAAAAGTTAAGGGGTTCACTTTATTTGATTAAAGAAGGCGTAGTTTGGGGGAGGGGGGTGTCCCACAAAAGGGCAGTGACCACCGTCGGAGTCGAATACAAAGTACCTAATAATAAAGACATTCCCATACGTTGTGGAGTTTAATGAACATTTTAAGGACAGCACTGTCCCATTTTCCTGAGTTTTCTTTGTCTCTGATTAATCTTAATCTAATCTAATCTAATTCATCATTTAATTTCCACATGCCTCCCTTTCATTATTAGTTTGCTTTTTAAATCTCATCCATTTTCAATATTTGATATTTTATTGGTTCTATTTAATTATTTGATCTTATTTTTATACAAAATTTCGTTTGTAATGAATATTTATTATAATCGATCTCTTTTATTTGATGATTATGTGTGAGATCACACGTGGGTTAGAGAAGAAAATAAAACATCTCTTATACAAAGATGTGAAAATCTTTCACTATTAAACGCGTTTTAAAATCAAAATCGTGAGACTAACAGTGATACATAATCGGTCAGAGCAAAGCTAACAAGTATCTAGGACAATAACATAAATAATTTATCAGAACACTTATGATTATTGGATTAATTTTTTTTTTTTTACAACTATCCAATCCAATTTTGAAGAATTGGACAAATTTATGCAACAGAGTGAATAAAGAAAATCAGNTTTTTTTTTTTTTTTTTTTTTTTTTTTTTTTTTTTTTTTTCATATACAGTTCTTAAAAAATGAGTTTAAGAAGAAAAACTCTATAAAGATGGAAGAAGCCAGAGATTGAAGAGTGAAGAAACAAGAGAAAGAAACCAAGACAAGAATGCCATTACTGCAGAAAGCCGATATCTATTGCAAAGCTTTGCTGAGCAATACGAAATCCCGGCTTCGAGCAAGATATCGGCGACACTGGCTGTCGAGCAAGCAGCACCCAAAGACAGAAATGATAGAACCTATGACATAACATACAAAGTGTGTTAAATGTTTTTCCCTTCATTTTGATATCAGAAGGAGAAACAACAAAGAACAAAGATGTTATATTTTGTTTCCTAGACGATATTTCCCGTACCCAATCTCCGGTGACGATGATCGACGTTACTCGTGTTTGAGGAGGTAAATGCCTAACAAAAACAGAATAGCCATCTACTACTGCCAATGTCAAACTCCAAGGAACCATCAAACCCATGACTGTCACCAGATAGCTGGGGGAATCAACATGAGCAATCACAAAGTTTCCTTCAGATTTTGAATCTTCATATATTTTTCGCAGGTGTATGTATGTATGATCAGGGAAAAAAGAAACAAAAACAACAGAAAATTAGCTCACGTTTTCATCATTTATGCTCTCCTGGATGAGCATCTTTCAGAACTCCTCCCTCCTAAGATGCAATTCTAATTAACTCTCCAAACATATTAAACTTTATGTTCAAACAGTTGCATCCAGTCATAAGAACACCTAAGAAGTGGATGCAAACAAGAAATTTTCTCCAAACAACTTGCAAACAAGAATTCTCGACCATGTTCATCTATCTATATCAGAAAACTTTGTTTGATCAGAGAAATATTCCATTGCAGTTCATCATATTACAAACATTCAAACCATTCTGTAAATTGTAACCTATCTAGTTTGAAATGATTTCAGTAGTATAATAGCACACCCCGGATCCGCTAATCCTTGTTTAAATACATATTACCCTGTCAAAGATAGCCAGGGAAAAGAAATGCTACATAAAATGGATGAACAATCTAATATTCACACCCACTTGGGTTATTTCTTAAATAGGTTGCCACTATCAGTTGAGAAGAATCTAAATTCATAACTTGTTGGGAAAACGCATGATTCTTTGATCAATATCCAAGACAGAATTTCTGTAGGCAGTAATCAAACATTTGATACACTAATTTACAAAATGCATACATTGAAATTCAAGTTAGGCTATGAAGCTAACACACTTGCTACTTACAAGAACAAAAAGTTGTTACAAGATTAAGCCGATTTTAAGGACTATTAATTAATCAAGTCGTGATCAGAAAACCAGAACAAAAACAACCAAATAGGAGAAAGTAGGAAGAAAGAAATTGTGATTACCAGAAAGCCGTGTAGCTATAGAACTCGATTTCGAGACACATGAAGACGAGGGAAGCCGAGGCAAAGATCGCCTGACCAAGACGGAGTGCCAAGCTTGCGCTTGTGCCCAATGCCCCCGGCAACTCTTCCATTTTCCTCTGCAACTATTCTACGCCACAGCCACACTCCTCGATCGTAAAACCATCACTCAGAAATGGTGGGGACTAACAAAATCTGTACTGAAATTGGGTTTGAAGACCTTGAAATCGAGAAACGGAATTGGGTTCGGTGGGTTTGTTTGTCGGGCTGGGAAAAGAAAATGGATTCTCGGAAGATGAAAGATCGGAAAGGGTATGGAAATGGGTACGCTGCTGCACCCTGATCTTGTTCATCCAGATTAGCCGGCTTTCTGATTTCGATTTTAGAGGAGCTTTGATTGTAAATTTGTAATTTATAATTGGAAATTAATTGTATAAATTTTAATATATGACGAGTTTTTTAAACATCTTTATTTATTTATTTATTTATTTATTTATTTATTTATTAGGGAGGGATGGAAAAGGAAAATAAAGAACAAAGAAAAAACCGTCAAATCAAATCTGTGGAGTCTAAAAATCCAGAAATTAATTTATCATATTTTATTTCAAAGTTTTGATCAAATATTATAAAAGGTATATTATTTTTAAATTTGTTAAGTTTATTATTTTTTTCAAGCTTAAATATATATGTAAATTTTAAAATTGGAATGTTTTGCACATATTATATTCTGTCTCAAAAATAATAAACTTAACCAATCTAAAAATAATATACCTTTTATAATATTTGATCAAAACTAATATATATATATATATATATATATCCTTAAACTAAAAAAAATAAAAATAAAATTATTGTGAGAGAAAAACGGTTGATACTTTATTTTAAAAATACTTTTAAACTTTAAAAAAGAAATAATTTTCAAAACTTTCATTAATATCTCTAAAATTTTTAAAAACTTTAAAAACACCCTTACACTCTTTTTAAAATTAAAAAGTATCTTGATTATTAGTACCACATTAAAAGTTTGAAGATTATAAATAAAGTGTCCGTAGACAGTTTTCGTCTCTATATTAACAAAAACGGTTTATTATATAAAGGTAAAAGATGTTAATGCTCATTTTAAAATTTCATAGTCACTTTTTAGAATATAATATTAACACTAAGGATATTTTTTATTTTTTTTTTTAAATTGAAAGGTATTAAAGTTTGAGAAAATTTTTAAAACACTGTTAAAAATTTTAAATTTTTTTTTTTTTTGAATTAGAGTACTAATTGTTATTATTCAAAAGTAATAGTAAAATTATTTTTATTTTTTTTAAAAAAAATTTAAAGGTATTATTGAAGTTTTTAAGCATATTTTGGGGTAAAATACATTTAAAAAAATTAAATTTAACTTTTAAATAATTATTTGTTTTTAGTAAGTTATACTTGTTTTTTCACAATTTTTTTCATCAACCATTTGAATTATTAGTTTAATCCTAAAAACAAAATTTTAATTTTTAATTTTTAAAATTGACTGGAAATACAAATGGTGTAAGTAATATTTATAGTTTTAGAGCATATTTGTTGGGTTATTATTAATGCCAACTGCTTAAAAACTAATTTAATGGGAGAAATAATAATCAATAGCTCCCACTATGTCCATGTTCACCAAAAGATCATAACTTTATGGTGTCGACTAGACACAATAAGGATTCGCAATCTTCTCCACTTGAATGCGAAGCTTCCCTTCTTGTGGCTATAATATAAAGTTATTATTTGTTATTTCCCAACTCAAATGTGTGGTTGTCTTTTCCGATAGTGTCAGCCATGGGAGAGGGAATATTTATTAGTGGTAGGTTTGAGTTGCTACATAAACCATCAAAGCAGAACATAAGAGATACTCTTGTTCGGAACTCCAATATTCTATCTTGATGTTGATACAAGAAAAATAGAGTTGAAAAGAAGCTTATAACAATCCAAGCTCATCACTAGCCGATATGATTATATTTAGGTTTTTTTTCTTTCCGACTTCTCCTCAAAGTTTTAGTGTCACGGAGATGTTTTAACACCCTTAAGTGTTAGGGAGATGTTTTCACACCCTTATGTTTCATTCTACTCCCCAACCGATGGGGATCTTACAATCCGGCTAGTGTCCTCATTGACACTCATTTCCCTTTTCAATCGATGTAAGATCTCTCAATCTTCCTCCTTCAAGATCCAACATCTTCGTTCGCATTCATTTCTCTTTCTAATCAATGTTGACTCGACTGGGTGGCTAACCGTTGGCAGATCTAATCTTGAATTGTGAAGCAAATATATATTTAGGACGAGTGGAAGGCACAAGATTTTATATGCAAACTGGATAAAACAGAACCCCCTTTTATCGTCTCTCCATAAGAAAGTTTAGCAGCTTTCCCTTTTTAACTTACAAGGAACAATATGCAATCATAAAGGAAGAAAGAGAGGCGGCCTAAGAATCGAGCTGAGCGTACCAGACACCCTGGATCTTCACATCCTTTGGAGCTTTTGCCCCCAAATCAGTATCAGAAGGCTGAATGCTCTCAAATACACCAATTACTTCACCAGTCTCGGGCTTGCTCTTGGTGACACTCAAAGTGATTTTGCCTGTTGAAGATGAAGCATTCTTGACGTTTTCTTTGGCAAGTTCTTCTTCATCACCTCTTCCTCCAGCAGGCAATGCAACAGCGTTGTCATACCCAGTTGAACCTCCTCTTCCCTTTGGGTCCAAGAAAGATGAGCCACGGTATGATGGGACCAAGAAGTCTCCTCCAAAGCTCTCTGGTTTTCCAGAGGCCACCAGCTGTTTGATGGTGAAGAGGAAAGGGACACGCTCGCCTCCAGGTAACTGGACAGTGACAGCAGCATAGTCAATGCCATCCTTCTCCTCAAACTTGATGGAACCATCAGAACCCACTTCAAAGGGTCCTTCAATCTCATCCAGGGTGTAAGTTAGGCGAGTCATGAGCTTGGTGTTTTGAAATTCTGGTGGGGAGTTCTTGTTCACTCCCTCAGCCTTCACAGTGAACGAAGTTGGCTCCAGACAGAACTTCCTGGCTTGGTATTTCCCAGGCTTGAAGGCAAATGACTCGACTCCTCCATCAATGGTTGGGCACTGGTTTGCTGTTCCAGTTCCCTTCACTTCAAGGTATGTCTTGCTCTGGATTTCATCAAAGGTGAGTCTCTTTGGTACTCCTTCAGCACCTGCTCCCTGGAAATACACGAAAAGCCTCAAACAGTTCAGATGCTCACCAAGTTGTAGCATTACACTTGCATACACCAAGTCTACTCAGTCAGGACAGTCCTTGAAATTTTATACTCTACTTTTAAAAGATTTGTATCAAATAGATTCCGTATTTTATTAATTTAGAACATACCTAATACACAAACTATATGTTATTTAAGGATTATGTGATTCTTGCATAATAATGTTATGTAAGTAATTAAGTAAACAAAACTAAACTCATATATTAGCCTCCAGTTTTGTCGTAATCTTTTAACTAAACTCAATTACTTCCTAAACATACAAGGCCACTGTAAATTGGGATCTTCAGGAAAATTGAGCATTAATAAACGGATTCAAATGCTTGCACCACTTGGATCAAGAGTTTTCATCCTTTCTTTAGTAAGAAATCATCACTAAGTTACCAAATCGGAGATTATCAACTAGACATTCTGAACTAGAATTAGTTTCCTCAAGAAGTGTCAATTTGTGCGAGATAGAACTGAAAGAAGTCGATCAATATTAGCGACTAAATTCAGGTGGCAAATTAACGTTCTCAGGACCGAAACGATCCTAAATTCATTCAAAACATCGAGAATAATAACAAACAAGACCGTAAGCAAACCAAACCTCCATAAGCAAAGAAAGGGCATACCGAGACTACAAGAGCGGAAGTGGCAAGAGCGAAGCCGGCGATCTTGGCGGCATCGGCGAACTTCCGAGAAACTTCTTTGAGATCGGAATGCAGAGAGCAGGTGAGTTTAGCTCCGGCAGATTCAAGGCCAAAAGCTTTAGAAACGGTCTGAGAAGATCTGAGTTGCGAGGTGCCGCTCCTGGCGGAGACGGCCAATTTGGAGGGTTGAATAAGCGTAGCCGCCGCGTGTACTGAAGCCGCCATTGCTCTGGAGACTGGTATCTCTTCGTGTTCCCAGAGGAGAAAATGAAATGAAGACTGCTCCGGCGACTGATACTGAAACTATAATAACGGGCAGAGTAGGAAGGTTTTGGAATGAGAGGACAAAACGATCATGTGGCTTTGGTTAGAGTAAGATAATGTATTGGATAAGAAGAATCTCATTACCTGATTGCATGCTTCATAACTGGTTCTATTTTTTCCACGTGGCATACACCTCATTTGCTACTCGGATATTCCTATACCCTTTTATTTATATTTTTTTTCAATTTCATCGCAATCTAAATATTAAAATTTAGAATAAAATTTAAAACTTCTGACAATTACTCTTCAGTAATTTATAAAAAACAATGAATTTGTAAGAATCCAAATCTATAGCCAGTAAATATTGTAGGCATTAGCCCGTTATTATTGTTTCAGACCGTGTCTTTTAGGAGAGGTTCTTACACCCTTATACAAAAATACTTAGTTCTACTCTCCAACAGACGTGGGATTTCATGATCCATCTTCCTCAAGGCCCAGCGTCCCCGCTGACGCACCGCTAAAACGAGTCTTCTAGGAGGAGATTTCTACACTTTTATAAGAAATGTTTAGTTCTATTCTCCAACTGATGTAGGGATCTCACGATCCATCTTCCTTGGGGCTAGCGTCTTTGTTGGCACACTACTGAAACGTGTGTCCTAAGGAGAAGTTTCCACGCCCTTATATGAAATGTTTAGTTTCACCCTCCAAACAAACGATATGAGTTCCCACGATCCATCTTTCTTGGGGGCCAGCGTCCCTGTTGGCACACTGCCCGGTGTCTGACTCTATTACCATTAAAAACGTGTCTGATAGAGAGAGATTTCCAGACCTTTATAAAGAATGTTTAGTTCTACTCTACTAATGACGTGGGATCTGAGTTCCATCAAGAAATAATAAGGTTGAAGTTAATACGGATCACAAATGCCTTTTTGTAGTGTAGGATTCAAATGCATGATAAAAGAATAAGAATCCAAAACAACTCTTTATCATACACAACAACAGTACACTGATGAACAAGAAGTGATGGAAAACTAAACAGAGGACCACGATGCTAACCTGGAAAACGTCGTGGAAAGAAGAGCCTCAACACCACTGCAACGAAGCCAATCCATTTCCCAGCATCCGTTCTTAAGGAAATCAAGAAGAAACACGATATTGTGAACATTTCAAAACCATAAATCAAACCAGCAAGGAAATGAGAGTGACTGTCACCTCAATAGGTCGGACAAGCAGAGAAAAGTAATAAGCATGTTAGTTCTCCAGTTTGTGAGATCAAAAATCAACAAGTAACTACATAATGATGTTAGAAACATGATATTTAGAAGCTCACAAACTGTGTCTGGAGCAGATGAACCCAAACAAGCCCTTGCATTACAAAGCACTCACATGGCAGCAAAGAAGTATCAAGGCCCTTTCCACCAAGCTTGGTGGCTGCAATTTTAAGCTCTTCAAGGCCCTTTCCACCAAGCTTGGTGGCAGCAATTTTAAGCTCATTGATATCAGAATTAATCATCTCCTCCATTAAGGGGATCACTATTCAGAGCCAAATATAGCATCCTTGCCTTCTTGCCCAAAGCCAATATTAGGGACAGTGAAGTTTCATAGGGTCTTTCTATCCGCGTGCAGGTGTCCAGATTGTTATGCGTTTCGTGGGCGGTCGAAACTAACCCGACAAGGAATTTCTCCATTTCAAATGAAATGAGAAAGTTTTTTCCACAAGAATTGATACAAAACAAGGAGAATTGGAAGTGGCAGAGGCAGTGCGGCATTTATACAAACACCTGGAGTGCATGTTTGTAGTTTCAAATTCAAAGGAACTGGGTCATAGCAAAATGTAACGGGGAAACAAAAAAAAAAACATAATGATGGAGGGGAGGAACATGAAGAAGAAAGAGGAACGGTAGAAAGTAGATGGGCTTTGTTTGACTGAAAATGATGAATCATGAACCAAAGCGCATGCAATTATAAGAGCCACTATTTCTTGGAGTCTTTTACACCTAAAATTGAAAGCGTTCTTCAAAAGTGGCGCCGCCTCTAATCACCTTTTTCACTGTTGCTTTACCAAACCCTATACCAACTCTTCACGACGAATTACTACTCAAAAGGAAAGGAAGAAAAAAATTTAAGAACTTTTCAAGAGGGAGGAAAAAGAATTAATTTATAGGTCAATGGATGATGATTGATGGTTTATTAAGCTTTATCCAACCTCAAAAGTCCATTCATTATCACATCACAACAACTTTTACTAATGAATTCATTTTTATCCTATATAAAGTTCCTTTTATATTTAGAATTATTTTTATATTAATTTACCCCAAAATATTACGGAAGAATTGGTTCACAAAATAACAATGAGGGGCCACGTGTCATGCGGTGATTCTAATTTAATGAAGGTATCACTGAAAGACGTGCCACAAAACGGTGAGTGGAAGCAACAAATTTGATTACCCTATCACAAAATTTGGAAAATTACAACTCCCAATTTAACCATAATAATAATGATAAAAGAAAATATTCGTCTGCAGTAGGTTCTACTGCTGATGATGGTGGTGTCGTCCTCTCCGGCCATCCGCAACCGCTGATTCATGCGAATCACAAACCTGAGTTTTGAACTTACATCCAAACCGTCTGATCAACGATCCTCGCCATCGACCTCCAGGGTCTTGTGGACCCGCTGCTTTATCCTTATCGATCTTCTCGATCACTTTCTTCATCGTCGAGCATTCTCTTTCAAGCTGATGCACCCGCGTCCTCATGCTATCCATGTCTAAGCGAAGCATCTGATTCTCCCTCACTGTCTCTCTCCACGTGCCGTTCTCGTGCGCTATTGGCCCTGGAACTTCCTCCTCCATCTCCTCTCCCACTCCCCGTTGCAACTCCTCCGTTTCGGGACGGGATACGGCTGAGAATCTTCCGGTATCCGCCGGTACAGACTCCGCAGCCATGAGTGTTCCAGCGATGGCGTGACGGAGCTGCAGCTGTTCGAAGAATAGCACCTGCACTACTGCTCGCAGTGGAAGGCGGTCGTTCTGAGCGGCGTGGGTGCATGCCTCTAATGTCAGCTTTTGGCAGTCCATTACTCCACAGATCTTCTCGCGGTCTGCTTCGGATATCCATGGATGTGCCTGTCAAAAGAATTTACATCATTGAGTAACTTATACCGATGCAGGATTTTGAGATCAATGCAGGGTAGAGATTAGGAGATTGCTTCTTGCGAACCTTGAGGTACACATCGACGGCTCGGTAAACACCGTCGTCGAAGAGCCTAGCCTGTTCAGGGAGAGAAATTGCGAGGTTGTAGAATTTTTCCGGCTTCAGATTGGCGTCGGAGGCGATCTCCGCTAGATATCCATCTATCAATTTGCCGACGAGCATTAACGCCGGCGATCTGAGACCATCGTCCTCAGCTTGATTAGCTTCAGTGACCTCTTCATTTGTCTCGTCGAGTCCATCCAAGAAGTAGGATAAGATCCTCTCTGCACAATCAACGTCATATAAGGTCTCGTTCAGATATGAATAACTCGGAATCAGAAGATCGTCCAGTTTTGCTTGTTCGAGTTGCGATCCTATTTTCTTCTCTAAAGCAGCTTTGCAAGCTTCCGAAGCATTCAATATATTGGCCGTCCTCAGTAATCCGAAGAGGAACCTTGTTGCAGTTGAAGTTTTGGAGCTCTTCTCTAGTGGAAGATTACTGATGATGGTCTCTAACAACTCCTTCTGTTCAGTCTCCGTAGGCATACTAGACGAAGAGGAGGAAGGCAACGACGGCTTCCGGTTCGACCTGGATATGCCTGGAATATATTTCTTGGCGTAGTTCATTAAACAGCTCTCAATAATCTCCGAGTTTACTTTCTGATCTCTCATGGAGAAAATCAACCGCTTAAACAGAGGCAGACTCAGCTGTGCGAGATCCTCAAACCATGAGATTCCCTTGCTTCCTCTACCACCGCTCTTCTTTCGCCCTCCGGTTTCGATTCCATTCCATAGCATCTGCTTCGAATGATCTTGAGCGCCACTGGCTTCGTCACTGACTGGCCATCCGAACAAAGCGGGATCGGCGGAAGGCGCTTTTGAAGCGATCGAAGCGATACATCTCTGCGTAATGCATAGGGTCTCGGCTTGAGGCATTACAAGCTCACAAGATTTCAGCGTTTTAATCGACTCTTTGATGCTTTTGAGTACGGTATGGGAGAGGAATCTCTCAGTTTTTGAGATTAGGTTTTCTTCGCTGTATTCTTCCGTCATTTCCAGAAACTCTCCGGCGCAGCGGAGAGGAGCGACATTGGAAGAGTTGAGGTCTATCTTCACGCCGTAACAAAACTTCGATGCCATTTCGAAGATCTCAGAGCCGCCGGGGAAATCAGAGAGCACTATGTGGAAGTGATCTTCCTCAACTTCGTCTTCTTCCTGTTGCTCTGCTTCGGCAGTTTCATTTTGATTTTCTCTGGTAGGAGTAGGGTAGTTGGCTTCTTCTTGCTCAGTTATCAAATTGTGAAGTTTCCGGCTCTTAGACATCAGAGGAAACTGAAAATTTACAAATCCGTAAGGCCAGAACTCAAGAGGAACTATCCGAAACAACCAAATCAACCAAGAAAGAAAAGGAAAAAACTACTACTCAAGTAAGTTCAAGATTTAGAAGGCGACCTTGTGGAGATGGAAAGCCATATCATCCACTTCGATGACAATGTCGCTCGGTAAGCCAGTAGTGCAGAACCTGCAAAAAGAAAACCCAAAAAATACCTTCCCAATCAGCACCATTGACATGGGAGCTTTAGCCGAAGGTGGGAAAATGGGGAAGGAAGACATAAGAACTCACCATGCTTGCCTCTTAGAGCTGGGGTTCTCTGCAGCAGCTTGTATTTCCGTTGCCATTTTCTGCACACTGCCCCGAAGAATCAGTCCCTGAAACTAGAAAACCAGATCCATTTCTCGCAGAAGCTGGAGAAGTCCGAAGGCACAGAAATCTGCGGGGGGTTTTAGAGGATGAAAACAAACGAAGAAACAAAGAAACAAAGAAACAAAGGGAAAGAAGTAAGATCTTTGAGGACTGTTTGTGTTTAGATGAAATGGACTTCACTCCGGAAGAACAGATAAAAAGGAAAACGACCAGTGATGGAGAGAAAATTGTTTGGTTGTGCTTTAGCTCGTTGCGATTGCCTTTGCTGAGAAGAATAAATCTGACAAATAGCATCAAAAGGCGAATGCCAAATGGGAATTTAAAGAAGAACAGAAAAGAAAAGAAAAAACCCCTCTTCTCAGATCGGACAAATGGGGGGTTTCAACAAAATTTCCATTTTTCTTCGCTGCTCTTGGTCTACGAATCAGGTCAGAATCTCACCCGCTCCATTTTAGACTTCCATCAAATAATTAATTGATTCAATTCCTTTCTTCCCCATCGTCAAAGAAAGGAAACCATAGGCTGGAATTCATGTTTTTCTGCTTCTTTCCATTCAATTAAAGAGTTTCTTGCTTTGCCACAAGCCTAATTTCTTGAGGGTCGGTTACCTTTTATTTTAAGAAATTAATGGCAGCTTTTTTTTTTTTTTTTTTTTTTTTTTTTAAACTACTTGAAGGACTACCTTTATAAATTGTATTTTTAAAGAGAATTTTTTTTTTTCAGAACTGATGCCACCATATAAATTCATAGCTCTTTTATTTTTCACTAAAAAAAACTCTCATATTTACTTTTGTAACGAGTAAATTTAATAAAATCTCATGAAAAATATATGAATATGAAAGGGAACTGAGTTGTAAAGGTAATATTTTTTTTTTTGTAAATAGGGGGGAGGCCCATTAATGTGACATTATCACTTTCTTTAATTTCATAAGAAACAGCTAGGGAATGCCAACTTGGGCGGGTTAGTGCTTTTAGGTAAGTGATTGAATATTTTATTTTAGTATACATTTTTCCAGATTTTAATATGGGGGGCGTGGAAGGATGGCAATGGCTCTCACCTCTTGTATCTATAATTGTTTCATGCAGAAGAGCAGCTGCTGAATCACAAATCTGGGTTTTACACACAAAATTCAATGCTTCCCTTACCCACCCACCCACCGACTCTGCCCATTTCAAAAGCTGCCGCTGTACTCTGGTAAGCTCTCTCTCTCTCTCTCTACTTTTTATGAGATGGATGAACTCACCCAATGTGATTTTCAATTAGAAATTTGTGTAAATTTTTGAAATTTAGATTGGTTTATTAGAAATAGGCTTGAAAAAATGCAAACTATAAGAACAATATATTAGAATCTTTGGGACAGCTAGTATGAGTTATGAATGCCCCAAGTGGTAGTGTGACCTAAGTGGGAGGGAACTCATAATGGCAGCCTGCCTGCCCAGATGAGATGAGACTAAGCAATTCACCAATATAATGGGAATATGAAGTGGGGGCCATATGAAATATGTGAACCCAATCCAAAGATTTATTTCTTTCTTTTTCATAATAATAACATCACAAGAGACTAAAAGCTATGAGAAGTTATTAATTATCAAAATTTGATGTATAAAGGTTCAAATATAACATAAATCGAACATACCATTGAGCTGTATTGGTATGCAATAATGTCCATCTTAAGGCATGGGACATTAATCATAAACAGTAGAAATCATATGAAATATATAATTATACAATGATTTCAACTTTAATATAAAATTCAAAGGGGGATTATTGGANATGGCTCTCACCTCTTGTATCTATAATTGTTTCATGCAGAAGAGCAGCTGCTGAATCACAAATCTGGGTTTTACACACAAAATTCAATGCTTCCCTTACCCACCCACCCACCGACTCTGCCCATTTCAAAAGCTGCCGCTGTACTCTGGTAAGCTCTCTCTCTCTCTACTTTTTATGAGATGGATGAACTCACCCAATGTGATTTTTCAATTACAAATTTGTGTAAATTTTTGAAAATTAGATTGGTTTATTAGAAATAGGCTTGAAAAAATGCGAACTATAAGAACAATATATTAGAATCTTTGGGACAGCTAGTATGAGTTATGAATGCCCCAAGTGGTAGTGTGACCTAAGTGGGAGGGAACTCATAATGGCAGCCTGCCTGCCCAGATGAGATGAGACTAAGCAATTCACCAATATAATGGGAATATGAAGTGGGGGCCATATGAAATATGTGAACCCAATCCAAAGATTTATTTCTTTCTTTTTCATAATAATAACATCACAAGAGACTAAAAGCTATGAGAAGTTATTAATTATCAAAATTTGATGTATAAAGGTTCAAATATAACATAAATCGAACATACCATTGAGCTGTATTGGTATGCAATAATGTCCATCTTAAGGCATGGGACATTAATCATAAACAGTAGAAATCATATGAAATATATAATTATACAATGATTTCAACTTTAATATAAAATTCAAAGGGGGATTATTGGATAGACAGACAAACCCCACTTACTTAACAAAGTGAATCTTCTCATTAATTATTTTCCCTTTTTTTTGGGGTGGAAAATCTTGGACTGAATTAAAAATACATAAAGAAGATTGCAGAATTGTAATAAGGGAATCCAGTAATTATTGAAACCACATGGTTTGGATTAGGAAAAAAACAATTGGTCTCAAAGAAGGGAAGGAAGACAATATAATGCCAAAAAAAGTTATATTACCAAATTATAATAAATGTTTTTCTTCAGTTAATTTACATAATTATATATTACAAATTATAAATTCTTCGGTTGAATTATTATTATATAATTGTAAAACCAGAAACGACATAGGCTAGCAGTAAGTAAGTATATCCTAAAGTAGTTGCAATTCAAAAATCTGAAGTGGGTAAAGCACTTTGAAATGAAGAGGGGGAAACGTCCAAAAGGGCACAAAACCCCACAAAATGCAGTTAAGTTATGTGGGCACAATGCACAAAAACTGAGCATACAGATTCTTTGATTAGTTTATTTATTTGTTCATACGCATTATTTCATAGCAAGGAAGCACGTAGGTCAGCATGTATGTATATATACATATTATCTTACTCATAGTTGAAGCATTTTCCACTGAAATGCTTTGAATCACAGCACAAATTGGGGCAAGATTGTCTCCAACACAATGCGTGCCCCTTTTGGGCCCTCTGATTGATGAAGAAACATGCATTGATTAATCAAAAAGACTACTCAGTTGGAACTTGCTTTAACAAGGGCTCAATCAGGTTTCAAATGCCTCTTNGAATATGAAAGGGAACTGAGTTGTAAAGGTAATATTTTTTTTTGTAAATAGGGGGAGGCCCATTAATGTGACATTATCACTTTCTTTAATTTCATAAGAAACAGCTAGGGAATGCCAACTTGGGGGGGTTAGTGCTTTTAGGTAAGTGATTGAATATTTTATTTTAGTATACATTTTTCCAGATTTTAATAGGGGGGGCGTGGAAGGATGGCAATGGCTCTCACCTCTTGTATCTATAATTGTTTCATGCAGAAGAGCAGCTGCTGAATCACAAATCTGGGTTTTACACACAAAATTCAATGCTTCCCTTACCCACCCACCCACCGACTCTGCCCATTTCAAAAGCTGCCGCTGTACTCTGGTAAGCTCTCTCTCTCTCTCTCTACTTTTTATGAGATGGATGAACTCACCCAATGTGATTTTCAATTAGAAATTTGTGTAAATTTTTGAAATTTAGATTGGTTTATTAGAAATAGGCTTGAAAAAATGCAAACTATAAGAACAATATATTAGAATCTTTGGGACAGCTAGTATGAGTTATGAATGCCCCAAGTGGTAGTGTGACCTAAGTGGGAGGGAACTCATAATGGCAGCCTGCCTGCCCAGATGAGATGAGACTAAGCAATTCACCAATATAATGGGAATATGAAGTGGGGGCCATATGAAATATGTGAACCCAATCCAAAGATTTATTTCTTTCTTTTTCATAATAATAACATCACAAGAGACTAAAAGCTATGAGAAGTTATTAATTATCAAAATTTGATGTATAAAGGTTCAAATATAACATAAATCGAACATACCATTGAGCTGTATTGGTATGCAATAATGTCCATCTTAAGGCATGGGACATTAATCATAAACAGTAGAAATCATATGAAATATATAATTATACAATGATTTCAACTTTAATATAAAATTCAAAGGGGGATTATTGGATAGACAGACAAACCCCACTTACTTAACAAAGTGAATCTTCTCATTAATTATTTTCCCTTTTTTTTGGGGTGGAAAATCTTGGACTGAATTAAAAATACATAAAGAAGATTGCAGAATTGTAATAAGGGAATCCAGTAATTATTGAAACCACATGGTTTGGATTAGGAAAAAAACAATTGGTCTCAAAGAAGGGAAGGAAGACAATATAATGCCAAAAAAAGTTATATTACCAAATTATAATAAATGTTTTTCTTCAGTTAATTTACATAATTATATATTACAAATTATAAATTCTTCGGTTGAATTATTATTATATAATTGTAAAACCAGAAACGACATAGGCTAGCAGTAAGTAAGTATATCCTAAAGTAGTTGCAATTCAAAAATCTGAAGTGGGTAAAGCACTTTGAAATGAAGAGGGGGAAACGTCCAAAAGGGCACAAAACCCCACAAAATGCAGTTAAGTTATGTGGGCACAATGCACAAAAACTGAGCATACAGATTCTTTGATTAGTTTATTTATTTGTTCATACGCATTATTTCATAGCAAGGAAGCACGTAGGTCAGCATGTATGTATATATACATATTATCTTACTCATAGTTGAAGCATTTTCCACTGAAATGCTTTGAATCACAGCACAAATTGGGGCAAGATTGTCTCCAACACAATGCGTGCCCCTTTTGGGCCCTCTGATTGATGAAGAAACATGCATTGATTAATCAAAAAGACTACTCAGTTGGAACTTGCTTTAACAAGGGCTCAATCAGGTTTCAAATGCCTCTTTCTTCTGGATCTACTTTTGAAAAAAAAAAAAAAAAAAAAAGATTTAGATATGAGAGGAAGTTAATGAAAAGTAGATAAAAGAATGTTAGGTACAGTTGAAACGTGCATTTTGGTAGTTTCTAGATAGAATTTGAATAATGCCAAAGTGGGTTTGTATGAGGCAAAGCTTTGCATCTAGTAACGTGTACGTATGTGTGTGATTAGATGGGGACATGAAGTCAAGGGTGGGCGTTGGCGTTGGCGTTGGCGTTGGCACAAATCTAAGGCTTTAGTGGGTTGCTGGTTACCACATGCTCCCAGGAACCTCTCTCCACAATCCTTGCAGCTTTGCTTGCAATCCACAAGAGAACCACAAAATTGCATCATGTGGATCCAGGAAAAGAGGCAAACTGGGGCCGAGGCGATTTGGCTTTTTCACTTGAGGGGCCGTGTGTCCCGCATATTATCCCAGGCCGGAATACTCCTTCGGCTCTCCATCGAACCCAAGAGGTAAATAGAAAAATCTATTGTGCAGGTCACACATTTTATTCCCCTCTAAATTAGTGGACTTTTATCCTCCAATTTGGTTTTCTCACACTACAAAAGGAAGCAGCCCCCCATGATATTGAAACTCTAATTAATTGTTGCACATTCTAACTAGGCTCGAAGAAGTCAAAACACGCCGTTACCGAGAATCGAACCCAGTTCACCTGGGTAACAGGAAGGAATACTCACCACTATACTACCACGACTTGACTTAAATAGAAGATTTATACAGAATGAACTAAAGCAATGGTGAGATTTTGTTGTGTATGTTAGCAGAGGAAAGGAACTTGGCTTGGGTTATGCTTGCATATTGGTCAGTGGGCTTTGGAGGAAAAATTAATGACTCGTTTTGTTTATGGTGAGGCCCATAGGATGAGCCGAACAGGTATGAAAGTAGGGTTTAACAGAGTGAATTGAGCTATAGAGGGCAAGAAATTCGTTGAGGTAACCGTCTATATGAACTCTGCTAAGGTAAGTCTCCTTTAAATTTCAAGAGACTTTCTGGACATTATCATGAACAACTGGAAGACAATTCACAATGATGTTCTTTTTTTACAACTTTGTATCAATTTTTACTCTAAACTTGCAATCTCATCAAATTGCACCATAACCTTACATGTTACAATTCTTACCCATAAGTTTTTGTTTGAAAATGCTTTGAAAAATATAAAGTTTTTGCTGGTTTAATTTATGAATTAATCAAATTTAAATTTTTCCATAAAATTAGTGGCCTAAATTAGGAAAAATTAAATAGAAAAAAAATGGAATAGTTAATTAATTTTAGAAAAAAAATTTATAAGTGAAATTACACTAATTTTCTATTTTCTATTTTTCTGTGTTAATTTCTTATCTGTTAAAAAGTACAATTTGGTTTTTATTTATTTTTATTTTTTAGTTTCAATTCACAATTTCACATTCAATTTTGTGTTTGGAGGTGTTTTATTATGAATTTGTTTAATTTAAAGCCTACTTTTCGTCGATGAATTAACTTAGAAATCGTAGTTTTGTTTTTTCTTTTGTTCTTCGTTGAAGCGAAGTGAAAAGGTCAAATGAAAAGATCTTTGCGAGTAAACTTATCTGGTTGTTATTGCGAATTTCAGGAATTGATATGAATTCCCAAATGGCGTTCACGCAGAGTTGTAAATCTCCCATGGCTCGCTTTGCTTCAGATTCCTTCACCCTCCACAGAATCCCGCTCTCCTTTCGGATCCCTCAGCCTCTCCTTAAACCCATCGCCGCCGGATTTCGAACTTCCCGCCGGAAATTTTCAGGCATAGTCTGCCAAACGCTTCCTAATCCCGCCGACACTTCCTCCGATGCGGTATGCTTCAATTTCTTCTTCATCTCTTTTTCAATTTCCTCCTCGATTTTCCTTTTGTTTTTCTCTATCAACCGCGCTGAGGATACACTGAAGCTTTTGCGAAGTGTAATTCAGTTGTTCTTTTCATGTATCTTCAATTATTGAACCAAGACCTAATTACCTGAAAACAAGATCAATTGCTTAATGAATTTTCTCGATTCTCCTCGTAATAAATGCAAAATAGTTCATAAATCTTCAGGACTGATACCTTTATTTTCTGGTTGTAGTTCATCTTTCTGACGCCTTCTTCTCCAGGAAAAATCATCGGACGGTCCTGAATCGGTCGGTGACAGCACTGGCCAAACCGCTAGCTCTTCCAGTAATCAGGGTTTCCCAGAATTTCCCGATAAAAATATCAATAGACGGGTTGCAATCATTTCTACCGTTTCAGCTCTGGCACTTTTCTTGTCAGCTCGATTGGATTTTGGAGTTTCTTTGAAGGACTTAGCTGCGGCGGCTTTGCCTTATGAAGAGGTTTGGAATCCATAAGTGTTCATAGTTCTAACAATCTCTTTGCTTTACCTGATTGTGATCTTAAATTAAAGTAATTATAGCTCAGAAAGAAGATTCATATAATGTTTTGTTATTATGATTCAGGCTCTCTCAAATGGGAAGCCCACTGTGGTGGAGTTCTACGCAGATTGGTGTGAAGTTTGCAGGGAATTGGCTCCAGATGTATACAAAGCGGAGCAACAGTTCAAGTAATGATCTTTATGTTCCCCACTTTGTGGAAATATCATTCCATGTTTACACGATTTGTTCTTGATGGATTATCAGACTTTTTGGAAATCTATGACTGACTCATCAGAACTGTTCATCCTTAATTGTTTTAAACTGAAGGAAGCTAAATACATCTCTTTGGGCTTCCAGGGACCGTGTGAATTTTGTTATGCTGAATGTTGACAATACAAAGTGGGAGCAGGAGCTTGATGAGTTTGGTGTTGAGGGTATTCCACATTTTGCATTTTTGGACAAACAGGGGAATGAAGAGGGTAATGTAGTTGGCCGACTTCCAAGACAATATCTGCTCGAGAATGTCGATGCTCTTGCTCGTGGAGAAGCGTCGATACCTCATGCTCGTGTTGTTGGACAGTTTTCAAGTGCTGAAGCAAGGAAAGTGCACCAAATTTCTGATCCAAGAAGTCATGGGTAGATTCTCCTCCTTTCTCTGCATTAGGTTAAGTTGTCAATTCAAATACTCTCTGGTTCATCTTGTGCCATACATCCAATGGTTTGTTGTATTATGGACATAATTTCTCCTATTGATGGTAAATAAGTCTTTATTTCTACTCTTCATGGAAGTACGTTTGAAAAAATGAAACAAGTTATACGAGAATTATAATCGAACAGATCAGAGCATATTCCACTGCCTGGATGGCATGTGACATTCCCTGAGGATGAGCAAATAATACTTCGCATTTCCTGGAAAATGGCATCTACAATTCTTATGCATAAATGGGGAGGGGTTAAGAACAATGAGACAATGTAAGATTTGCCATAGGATTACACAAATAATGGTGTGGTGAAATGTAAAAAAAAGGTTAAATGTCCTACAAAAGAGCTTCCTCTTCTTCTTTTTCTTCTCTTTTCACCGAGCCACATTGCCCAATAAACTATTTGTTGAAGGTGAGCTTTGTTCACTTAACCAAGGATCCTGTATGGAAACTGGGGAACTGTCCATAACTTCCTCTACAGAAGGCAGATAGTCCTTCTGATGGTTGTTCTCCGGTGGGATTATCAATCTCTGGCTCCCCAGTCCTGCAAGCAGCCCAGCCTTCTTTATTGTAATGCTACTGATGGATCTCTCGCTTACGCTTCGAGGAGATGAGCAAGCCGATCCTGTTGATGATGCTGCACAAAAATTCTCCTCCATTGATGTCCACCCGCTGCGTCTGATGCTTTCCAGTTCCTCTGCTACTTCTGTCATCGAAGGCCTCATGTCGCTGTGAAATGCGAGGCATCTGAATGCAAGCTCAACCACCTTGTGAACAGAGTAGAGGGTCCAAGCATCTCTATTTGGCTCGAGGAAAGGATCAATTAGTTCATCCACACAACCCCTCCCAATCCTATCGATGGCAAGTGCGGCTAAGTTTACTTCACTCGGGGGACGAGTGAAATCAACCACTTTCAATGCGGTTATTATCTCTATTAGGACTACTCCAAAACTATATACGTCGCTTTTATCTGAAAGATAAAAATTTTGATGGTATTGCGGATCAACATAACCTGGGGTCCCTTGTGGAGCTGTTGAGACATGTGATATTTCTGTCATACCAAGTCTAGAAAGACCAAAATCTGCCACTTTTGATTTGAAGCTATGATCCAGAAGTATATTGCTTGATTTGATGTCTCTGTGATATATTGGTGGATGCACAGAAGAATGAAGGTATGCTATTGCACGAGAAGTTTCGGCTGCAATGGTGAGTCGTGTCGTCCATGGAAGGCCATTTCCACGCTCTCTCTGAAGATGTTGAGAGAGAGTTCCATTAGGCATAAACTCATAAACAAGGATCTGTTGGCCTTCCTCGATGCAGCAGCCAAGCAAGCGAACTAGATTCGGGTGGCTCACTGAGGAGAGCAGTTTTATCTCATTCATGACCTGATCAATGCTATTGTGGTCTCTATATTTGATCCTTTTTACAGCAACCCACTCATCCTCATGAAGCCTTCCTGCATAGACTGTACCAAAGGCTCCAGTTCCCAGCCTTTGTTTCTCAGAGAACCCACTAGTGGCTCTTTCTATTTCTTTGTAGGGATATAAAGTAACACTCGAATTTCCAGCAGCCTCACTTAGAAGCCGCTTTGCACTCATGTGACCTTTCAAACACAATGAGCGGCGTCGGATGCAGTAACAGATAAGGATCAGGACGGCCATTATAAAGGCCCCAACAATGACACCTGAGATTATAACTGTTAGGTTAGAACCAAAGATAACCTATTGATGTATTTTTCTAAATAAATGGATATACCATATATTGAGGATACGCATCAGAGATCTCACAATCTTAAATAGATGGGTTATTCCCTTCATTACTAATTAGTTTTGAGAAGGAACTTGATGTTCATCTAATACCATTTTACAAGTAACTCATTATTTACATTTAATTGAAATAGGATAGAATTTACCTCCAATTAGAGCAGCGACTTTGCTTCTGCCACAGTGGCCAGAAATGTATGTAGAAAGATTGCATTTGTGAGAAACTGTAGCAAATACCGAAACACCCAGCAAAACAAATTAATAAAATAAGCAAACATATCCAGCTCGACAAATAATGAACTGAACAAAAAAAGAAAAGAAAAGAAAAGGCAAGAAATCCTTGTTTCTTACTTGCAATTATCAAGTTTTTGATTCTCTATCAAGGAAAATTCTTTAAAAATTGTTCATTTACCGACTTTTTTGGCAAATTAATTAGAACAAGAACAACAACTTGACAAATAGTAATGACACAGAGGCCATGGCATGTTATGACAACTGGAGAAAAGTCCCCAAAAAAGAAAAAATTTACACTCCTAACTGTACTGCTACTTGTGTGAGGAAAATGACTCAAACCTCTCTCTTTCTCTCTCTCACAAAGTCTTACCACCTCAACNAAGCGAACTAGATTCGGGTGGCTCACTGAGGAGAGCAGTTTTATCTCATTCATGACCTGATCAATGCTATTGTGGTCTCTATATTTGATCCTTTTTACAGCAACCCACTCATCCTCATGAAGCCTTCCTGCATAGACTGTACCAAAGGCTCCAGTTCCCAGCCTTTGTTTCTCAGAGAACCCACTAGTGGCTCTTTCTATTTCTTTGTAGGGATATAAAGTAACACTCGAATTTCCAGCAGCCTCACTTAGAAGCCGCTTTGCACTCATGTGACCTTTCAAACACAATGAGCGGCGTCGGATGCAGTAACAGATAAGGATCAGGACGGCCATTATAAAGGCCCCAACAATGACACCTGAGATTATAACTGTTAGGTTAGAACCAAAGATAACCTATTGATGTATTTTTCTAAATAAATGGATATACCATATATTGAGGATACGCATCAGAGATCTCACAATCTTAAATAGATGGGTTATTCCCTTCATTACTAATTAGTTTTGAGAAGGAACTTGATGTTCATCTAATACCATTTTACAAGTAACTCATTATTTACATTTAATTGAAATAGGATAGAATTTACCTCCAATTAGAGCAGCGACTTTGCTTCTGCCACAGTGGCCAGAAATGTATGTAGAAAGATTGCATTTGTGAGAAACTGTAGCAAATACCGAAACACCCAGCAAAACAAATTAATAAAATAAGCAAACATATCCAGCTCGACAAATAATGAACTGAACAAAAAAAGAAAAGAAAAGAAAAGGCAAGAAATCCTTGTTTCTTACTTGCAATTATCAAGTTTTTGATTCTCTATCAAGGAAAATTCTTTAAAAATTGTTCATTTACCGACTTTTTTGGCAAATTAATTAGAACAAGAACAACAACTTGACAAATAGTAATGACACAGAGGCCATGGCATGTTATGACAACTGGAGAAAAGTCCCCAAAAAAGAAAAAATTTACACTCCTAACTGTACTGCTACTTGTGTGAGGAAAATGACTCAAACCTCTCTCTTTCTCTCTCTCACAAAGTCTTACCACCTCAACGACTTTCTAATTTTACTCTAAAACAATGTTTAATGGTATCTCTCTCTTTGACTTGTAAATCATGAGAAGCCTAGAGAGTAGAAACCTCATTTTAAAACTCTAAACTGGCAACATCTATGGCGGAAATTATGAGCTATAGTTATAAACAACCCACATAAAAATCTATGGATGATGCATTCTCTCTATGGGCACATGGCATTCGGCTTTCACACCTACGTGAAATTTCTGACTTTTCACACTAAAAGCACATTCATCTCAAATCACCAACATGACACACAGCCAAACTTTCAGAAACGTANTGTTAGGTTAGAACCAAAGATAACCTATTGATGTATTTTTCTAAATAAATGGATATACCATATATTGAGGATACGCATCAGAGATCTCACAATCTTAAATAGATGGGTTATTCCCTTCATTACTAATTAGTTTTGAGAAGGAACTTGATGTTCATCTAATACCATTTTACAAGTAACTCATTATTTACATTTAATTGAAATAGGATAGAATTTACCTCCAATTAGAGCAGCGACTTTGCTTCTGCCACAGTGGCCAGAAATGTATGTAGAAAGATTGCATTTGTGAGAAACTGTAGCAAATACCGAAACACCCAGCAAAACAAATTAATAAAATAAGCAAACATATCCAGCTCGACAAATAATGAACTGAACAAAAAAAGAAAAGAAAAGAAAAGGCAAGAAATCCTTGTTTCTTACTTGCAATTATCAAGTTTTTGATTCTCTATCAAGGAAAATTCTTTAAAAATTGTTCATTTACCGACTTTTTTGGCAAATTAATTAGAACAAGAACAACAACTTGACAAATAGTAATGACACAGAGGCCATGGCATGTTATGACAACTGGAGAAAAGTCCCCAAAAAAGAAAAAATTTACACTCCTAACTGTACTGCTACTTGTGTGAGGAAAATGACTCAAACCTCTCTCTTTCTCTCTCTCACAAAGTCTTACCACCTCAACGACTTTCTAATTTTACTCTAAAACAATGTTTAATGGTATCTCTCTCTTTGACTTGTAAATCATGAGAAGCCTAGAGAGTAGAAACCTCATTTTAAAACTCTAAACTGGCAACATCTATGGCGGAAATTATGAGCTATAGTTATAAACAACCCACATAAAAATCTATGGATGATGCANACTTGAACAAGACACCAACCCACCCACCCCCCAAAAAAAGGATAGAAATGAAAACATAGTGAGAGAAAGGGGGAAACCCGAACGAGCAGTCCTTCGATGATTCTTTCTACCTATTTAGAGCAATTCAATTTTTCGGAGAAATATAAAATAAAAATCCTATTCCCAATTCTAGCAATGTTTTAAGGTATTCAACCACCATCTTCGCCACGGTCGAACAAATTAAATGCAGACGGGAAATAAGCAAACGAACCCCTACACACGACAAGGAGGAGCATTGACTAAAAAGGACCAGGTGTCGACCTCTAATTGGTTAACATGTGCCGTTTTTTTTTTTTTTTGTCGTCTATTTTCCTAGTTTATCTCTGGCAATAGGTATATTAGGCCACCCACTAAAAAATTAAAAATAAACTGGAACACAAAGCGTTGAATATTCAAATAACACATATTTAATGTATATTTAATAAAATAAGTTGTATGTAGCCACCAAGTTGACTCAGCGACTTACCTTTCCGGCAGCCGTGGCCGACGTCGTCGTAAGCATTGCCTTCAAACCCTTCTATGCACTGGCAACGAAATCCTAGGAGGTCTGCAAAGCTGGTAATGTTCTTGCGATTGGCATTTTTCGAGCATCGCATAGAAGGCACGGGCGAGAGCCACCACTCTAACTCAATGACCCCAAACTGGAGCTCGAACGAAGAGGTCGATTGTGACGTAAAATTAACGAACACAGAGGACAAAAGGGACTGGCACTTATTTAAAGAAGGCAGAAATCCCTTTCGCTCGGTCTTAGTGAAGCAGGTGAAATTATTACTCTTAAAGCCGCAGTTCTTCATCTGATTCTGGCTGAAATTGGCCATTACTCCGCATGAAATAGGTTGTTCAGTACAATTCAAGAGGAGACTATTGCGGAGAGTGGGCTTGTAGTTTTGGCCGAACAGTTCTGACATTGAATTGATAGAGATATTGCACACTTCAGGAAGTTTGATGAGGATGCTCCTTTCAGTAATGTTCTGGACCTGGAATCTTCCGATTTGAACCTCCCCATTTTTGCTGCAATTCAATTTGATTGGGCTCGAGTTTGAGAATCCAAACGGATGTCGTACAAATTCAGCCGAATTTCCAGTTTCGCAGGACGTTAACTCCCCGGCGATAGTTAAAGAAGCCGAGAAAATTGCGATTATGACGATCAAAAAGCTTCGGTGCAAAGTCATAGTTGACTGCAACTTACTCTAACTGAATGAGAAACAAGCAGAATCATCCCCTCCCTGCAAAAGAAGATGTATCTTCAAAACTAAGCCAAAACAAAATCAAATGCCTATTCTCGGACAAGAAAATGATCTACAGAATCCATATAATTTCAGAAAGGTTTTCAAATGTGAACAAAACAAGGAATCGTCTCCTCAAATCGATTTCTCTCGACGAGTTCGTAAATAACCTAGAAATTTCAAAGCTCGAAAAGTAAATGAAGAATTTAAAGCAGGACTGCGATGCCGTTGGAAGGCCATCTATCCTAATAAATGCTCTCAGATGGGAGCAAATATCATAGACGAAAGAGAACGAACAGTTTCTACGGTCATAGCATTAATGAATTGAAAAACTCTGCCTCTAACCTCGCTCTTCAATGGCAGTAAATGCTCTGCTGATCACACTTGGATGCTGGCGAGAGCCTTAGAGACGAGGTCGACACGATGATTCAAGTCGAATACAGAGGCAAATTTATAGATTAGGTTTCAATCGAAGCAGATTTGATCCCCAAATTCGTTATCAAGAACAACCCGAATCGCAAGGCTTGTTGATTTTGATAGAAAACGGAAAATGAAAGCTGAGGAAAAGAGAACGAGCTTCTTCTTCTTCTTTTGGACGCCTTGACGGAGGCTTTTTATAATATGACCACCCTACCCTTCATCATTTTAACGCTCTCTCTCTCCACTCACACACAAATTACGAAAATAGCCCTGCTATTTTGAGCCTTCTTCAATTTATTCGTTATTATTAATTTACTTTCCCTAATCACATTATTTTATTTTATTTTATTTATTTATTTTTGGAGATATAATGTCATAAATTTATGTGGCAGTTAAATCTGCTACCAGAATCATTTAAATGCCAAGGGTTTCACAAACATACATGAATAAATAAATAATTAATTAATTAATATTTATTAAACAATTTTTTAAATTTAAAACACAAAATTAAAATGTGATTCAACCCCTTTTAGCAAACTTTTAATAAAAATTTAATTAATTTAATTAATTTAAACCAGACTTTTAGGTGAATTTTACCGCGCAAACTCGGGTCAAACACTCGAATGTTTCCCACGTGTTGTTAACCTAAAAAAATATTTAATTGAAGTAACAACCTTTAGCTACAATTTTCCATATACGAGTAATTATGTATAATTTTGACAATTTCATAAGTTCAAGACTATTTTATAAGCTCGAGAAAATCTCTCTTCCGTTCTCAAAATATATAAATAATCACATGCTTAATTAGTTTAATTATTAATATAAACATAGCTTAAACAATAAAAATAATTACTTGGATAATTACCAAATTATTTAAGAAAAAGAAAAGGTATAAATAATTAGGGAGCGAGGACCACAATGGTTGGGAGTAACGAAAAATGGAGGAAATGAGAGAATATCGAGTACAACAAAGTTATGTCTTCTAAAACCTCATTTCAGTGTTATCCACACGGAGACTTTAATGAGTTGTTTCAAAAAACAAACAAATTAATTCTCTGCCTTTCTTTCTCATCTTAACGCACTCTTTCAACGTATTCTCTTTCTTTCTCTTAATATTCTCCTTATGTATCACCATCAAACGTATTTAGTCATCCTTGGCACATTGTCCTGTGTCTAACTCTAATACCATCTTTAATAGTCAAACTCACCACTAGTAAATATTGTTTATTTTGACTCGTTATATATCGTCATCGACCTTACGATTTTAAAACGCTTCTACTAAGGTGAGGTTTTCATGTCTTTGTAATGAACGCTTCGTTTCCCTCTCGAATTGATGTGGGTCTCGCAATAACGATATTAATTAAAAATTTAAACTAAAAATGTGGTGAATGCTGATTAGATNGTTTTTTTTTTTTTTTTTTTTTTTTAATAAATAAGTTATTCCAGGTGCCAAAAGTAGAAGCAGCTCTGTCTACAAAATAAATAAATATATATTTTTAATTATTAAAAGAAACAATAATTCATAAAAGTATGTCCGCATACTTGTTTTTTCATAATTAGTTTTTTTTATGAATTTTCTTGTAACAAAACAAACTTTATTTCTGTTTAAATAATAATAAATAAAAAAACAGGAATTTCCAACACTCTTTCTTTTTTTAATTTATAAATTAAAAAAAAAATAAATATCAAAATAACATATATTTACTATCATCAAACTTCTATTATTTGGTTTTCTATTTTTCTTTTTAAAGAAGTTCCTTTATTTTGATTTTTTAAAAATATATATAAAAAAGAATACAGAATTGGAGGGGCAAAATTGTATTTTAGAAAAAGGTGAGCGACGGCGTACGAGGGGCAGATTTTGGGTGGGAATTGGAAATTGCATGGAGTGGGAAAGGGAAAGGTGAGGTGGACGAAAATGGCCCTGATGGACGCGGAAATGAAATATGAAATTGATATAAAAGTCAACGATTAAAATTATAAAGAAATTGACCGAAAAGGGCAACAAAGTACTTTTGTGGGCACACCCACAGCATCTTTCTTTCCCCCACCACCACCACCACCACCACCACCACCACCACCACCACCACCGTTGCCTTGGTATTCATCCACCATCCATCTTTGTGCGAATCCCCCTGTTTTCTTTTTCTTTTTCCTTTTCATTTATTAATTTCCTTCCCTTTTATTTTTAATCTCTAAAAAAACATAATTGGATGATTTTGTTTCCATAATCCAATTTGGTACCCAATAATACTCCTCCAATGCTGAATCCTTTTATAAACAAATTTTTACCATATGGAACTTATATATATATATTAACATGCTATATTTAGCCAAATTAAAATGATTAAAGAAACATTATCTTACCCAATAATTATAATGAAATTTAATTATTGTAGAAAGAAATAAAAAAAGTAACTAAATGAGATAGTTTTACTTATTTATTTATAATAAACTGAAAAAGAAAAAGAAATGTGATATTAAACATGTTTAATTTAAGGGTAGGAATGTAAATTAACATGAAAACAAAAGTTGAGAGAGTCGTCTACATGCACAACACGGCGCGGATAACAGCTGCGGAAGTCTTCCGCCGTATGGGAAGTGGAAAATGTGATTGGACAAAACTGCCCCCCATAGCCAAAATTATTGACCAGAATATCCCTCGAATTTTGACTTTGAACTGGGGAAACCAAAGGATAAGAATGTTTGAACTCTCCATTTCAATCCACTTGCATCTAAACTACAAATGGAATTTGCTATTTATTGTTCTTCTTTAAAAAATCGAACAAATATTCATTTTTTTTATATTCATAACATATGACTAATTGAATGTGGTCATGATTCGTTCATATACAATTCGTTCATATACCATCACAATACTAATCTAACATTTATACAATTTTTATTTTATATATATGTTTTAAAGTAAAATTTTTCTTATTCTTAAGAAAATTAGTTCCTCCATAAATGCTTTGTTGAAAATTTGGTAGGACTATCCATTTAGGACCGAAGAAATTTTACTTTCACATAATGAAATGGATAAGTTGAAAGATAAGAATAATAATAAAGACCACTCTATATGAATATAAGATAATTATAAAAGTTACAAAATTAAAAAAAAATAAAAAAAAATACCAATCTGTTGCAGTAATAAATGTAGTTAAGCATTTAAAATTTTTGAATTAGGTGAAACATAATGGAACCAGTACAACAAATTTCTTTATGAAGATATCGTATTAAATTTTTTGTAACTTAGCCTACCTCAGCATTCATAAATTTCTTATATTCAGGGAATTATTCTATTTTGGTTTATATCCATTTTAATTTATTATTAGTCAACATACATAACCAACTCCTTTTTAGTATATTTTTAAAGGAAGAATTAATGAGCCTTTAAAAAAAAAAAAAAAAAATTAATGGATTAGAGGTGCTTTTGTTACCTAATAAATAAATAAAAGTATTCATAGATAAAATAAGTTAAAAAGAACCAAAAAAATCAGCCTTAATAAATGATATGACTAATTTATGTCCATATAAGACATTAAAACGGTAACGTGTGTGGAATCCGTGTTGGGTTGGCTGAGGATGTTAACAATTCAATTTGACTCTATTTTCATTTCATTTTCGACAAATAATAATAACAATAAACGACATTGAATTAAATTTTATATTTATAAATGATAAACCTTCCCTACATATTATTTTAGTTAGTGAAAAAAAAAAGTTGCTATCGTGGAGAAAGCGACCATAATCTCTAACCACAAAAGAAGAATTATATTCAGTTATCACTAAAGTGAGGCGAGGGAGCATGAAATGTAAAAAACACCCTTCAATTTTCAATAAGGCAAGGGCGCGGAGGAAAGTCGATCCCCACTCCCTCTCTAAGTCTTTACTTTGCAGTACTATAGAAGAAAAAGACCAAGACACAATAACCTTGTTTACCGTGAAAGAATAACAAACCCACTTGAGGAGCCCCTGATGTCAGAGACAGACCTCGAGTGTAGGTCTTGAGGCGAAGGGTTTTAGCCAACAACGGATTTTCTGCCATGGAATGGATCAAAGAATTGAACAAATTTCCAAGCGAACTAATGAATGCCAACTAAAAGAACTCACTTTCCTATCGTTCAGTAGGAGATCTTTGATTGTTTGTGGCTAGAAAATGATGACCTCTTGCTAATGGGGAGTGGCTAGAAAATGATGACCTCTTGCTAATGGGGAGAGATCTTTCATTAGGGTTGATGCTCCTCAATGGGGATCCCCATAGCAATAGCTTGCTTGACCCTTTGTTTAGTATTTGTCTGAGGTATTCTGGTACAGATTAGCCCCTAGTCCCATTTCTCATTTGAAAGGGAAGCCTCGCGAGTTAAATGGACATCCTATAGCTAAACTAAATGCTCTAACTATCCTATCAATTTTAGCTACCAACTTCTAATAATATATCCTTTGCGAATAAGCTTGCTCAATATATTTACCATTACGCAGCAGATGGCCTGTTTGGCGCTTCTACATGACAAAAGAAAATAGAACAGACAACAAAATTATTCCTTGTCATTACTGTCAAGGAGAGTCAAGAGAAAGCCGCTTACAATCCGCCGGGCAATAGGATGAGGGATATTACGGCACAGCCGGCCATCAATATATGCTAACATACCAGACAGCATAAACTTGCCAATTCCCATAGTCCAGATGAACTTACCTTTGCGTCCCTTGCCAGTCGGAACTAAGGAAAGATTGGATTCTTGACCATCAGAGTTCGATTCTTTGTTCCGAGGAATCCTGACCACAATCTGTTTCACACCTTTTCTCAGCATACGGATTGCAAAACTTACAAAGAGGTGCTCACACAGCGTTCGCACTGTCGGCCCAATTTTCCATTCCTGAATGAAGGTGTGCACAAAACATTGGTCAGCAACTGGGTTGTGTACTATGTTAACTCCATATGCCAGCAGTTCAAATGATATAAAAATTAAACAAAATGATTCGATAAAAAAAAAAAATCCAGTAACAGGTCTTGAAGATTTTCTCATCAAAATTATAACAGGCATATAGCTTAAACTCTACCATGAAGATTTCGTCATAGATTTGAACACCCATTTACCAGTTTCAGAAGCAGAAAAACAAAGCTAGAAAATGAAATAGACAAGAAAGTGGACAGAGTGATAAGCTTACACTGTCGCGTTGAAGATGGGGAAAAGGACGAGTACCCATTGCTGGATCTCCCTTTAACAATCCTTTGCTAACAAGAAATCCTTTCACATGTTCCACGATCTCATTTATCAGAGGCGTGTTTGGGGGAAGATTTTTAAGACATACCTGAAAGCATTCATAATATTATTTGAGTTCTGAAGCTTACTTATGAGGGGTGTCAAATCAAAAGCATGAACAGTCGGAAAAATGAAAATGGTAATCAGGTCATCAAATATCTCAGTTTGGCATGATTTCATAATCAGGTCAAGATTTTAGTGCATCAAAAGAACTTGCAGTCGTGTGCAGAAATTCTCTAGTGAATGTTTCTCCTTAGTCATAAAATATATAAAGGAAGTTCTTGATCAGCTCCAATATACCACTACGACATACCTGATTGTCAATGACTCTAACTCTAAGATATTCTTGTCTGTATATTGTATCCAGCGTAGCTTGCAGGTAGCCTTCAATATATAACTGCAGCAATCCAAAAAAGAGATCATCATGCAACTACAGTAAAAACCTCTGGCATCTCCTATGACATATTGTGTGTTGAAAAAACAATAGATTAGTGGCTCTTTGAACTCTGATCCCAATCATTGGAAAGGAAAATCAAGGCTAACAAACCCGGGAGCCAAAATGGAGGAAGAAGGATTAGTGTGAAGGAGTTGTAACTGATGAAGGAGACTGAATGGAGCGGGTTATGAAGTTAACCATCCCAATAAAGGCCCAAGGTTCAGCATTGTCAAGTTCAAGAACATCCAGCCTCACAACCATCAAAACAGGGGATGGTACTAGCTTTCGTTTGGCATGATCATTGGTCAGATTGAGGATGCCTTAAGCTAAAATTTCCAGACCTTTTGCCTTGTCAATTCAGCAAGACAGTAGATCAAGTGATCAGTGGGACAGAGAAGGAAGTGCATGACCCACTTCGTTTAGGTGCCCGACCAGAGATAGGGATGCTTGACCCACTTGAAGTTATCTATATTGATCACAAGCAAGGAATACAATGTTTCCCAGTACACCACACACATTACCTCATCAGCTCCTGGGCTTCGATCGAGTTTGATCTTTCTATCTGGGCCACCTTGCATCAAAGCACTCCCAAGTAAAGATGGCTCCATGGCTATCTTGAGTATTCCTTGGTGAAATCCGCTCACCTTCAAAATTGCAGGAACAACCCAAGTCTTAATTTCTGGTATTTTATTTCAGGTTAGGGGAAAATAGCCAGAGAAAAAAAGGCACAACACATGTAATTGGATAGAGAGGTTATCTACCATTCCACTAAAACCACTTGCTTCTGCTCCCTTGAGAACAGAGTCTGAAATCTCAGTTATAGCAGCAAACATAACATTTGACCCTGCTGTCCTCAACTGTAAATCAGTTTAAACTTCTCAGGCTTTACCATTGCCATGACATCAACATGTATGCAAGGACTATCAGACTTACAGTTTTCCCTAAATCTCCAAAATAGCGTTTGGTACCTGACCCCCTTTTCACACCAATACATTTCTTGATAAACTTAAAAGTCCCTGCACTCAATGGCCAAGCAGCAATTGAACATTATCAAAACATAAACTTTGAAACAATTGATAGAATCATCTTCGGTCATGAATGCAACTGACAATTGACAAGATTAAAAAATAGTAGGTTCAATTTGAATTCGGCAATTAACTATTTGCTTTACCTGGAAAACCCATAAACCCACGAGAGGGATCAAAGAAGACATCTAAGGAAGATGAAGACAAATCATCAAAGATGGAAATAAAATCTGGAGGGAGCAATGAACTTCCTTTTGCAATATAGATGGCCCTAATGGCGTACCTGGATCATTAAAATGTGACGTTGATTTATCTGGCATGTAAAACATAAAATATAACAGAACGATGTTTTACCATGAATAATGTTGAGCACATCTAAGAAATAATTCGCGCATTGTGATCAAAGCATGAGTAACTAGAACACCATTGAGCTCAACAACTACATTTTTCATCGCAGGGATCTACAAAATATAAAGAAGGGAAAAAATCAACAAAAGCATGCCTGCATGTAAAAGTAGAAAATGCTACAGATGTTAAGCTCAAGACTGGACAAGTGAGCAAGAGAAATCTAAGTGCATAAGGCTGTTCAAGTCACACACCTTTACTACGCTATGTAGTAAGGTCCTCAGAGTTTCCTGTGTAGAACTATAACTTGAATATGATTCCTCGGGAAGGAAATTTGCAAAAATCTATAAAAATAAATAAATAAAATTATAATCAGCCTTCAGTTAAATATCAACATTACGCAAGCTAGAGTGAACATAGAGCCAGACCTTTATCGGGTGGATCTCAAAATGGTCAAAATAGTACTGCTGGCTCCCAGTTTTTGAGTTGCTAAGAGATGTTCTCCCAAATGGAGCAATCCTCATTAAGGTTTCCTCATCAAGGTTCAAATCAATTGGCTGTGAACGTAAGCACTAACAAAATCTAAGTGGAATAATTAAGTAATGCAAAGAAAGCTATGTTAAGACTAAGTTATATAATGAAGCTAACCATAATATGATAACATACAATTTTAAAATTTGGAACAAATGAAACATAATATTAGAATATTTATGGTATTCAATTCAAATTCTTGTAATTCTATGTCTTTATTCAGGTGTTGGACTTCAATAGTTACAGATATTTATGAGCAGGTGAGGATGGTCTAAAAAATAAATTAAAGTTATTAAGTAGATTATAATTTTCAGGTTTATTGTAATTTAATGAGGTTATAACCTAGCTAAACTATTCATACGAATGAATTCCATCAATGACATTGTCTAAAAAATACAACTTCTTGAATCCATGATTCAGAAATAAGAAAACTGATCATTAAAATCGAGATAGAAGATAACACTCGACTTAAGAGCAGGTTCTAGATAGATGAAGGCTGGAGGTTGGAGGTTGAAGGCTAGATTCGAAAATGGAGGAGAGAGTCCATGTGCTGACGACTCACCCATAAGAATCAAGAATATATGGGGAAAATGGAGTAATCCAAGTACCAATACCAAGAAATCATCCCCCGTCTCAGTTCTCCTTCGACAATATCCTTGCTCTTGTTCTTTATTTTTTTCCTTACAATCGGATATTCCTGTTAGCGTGTTGCACATGTGTCCCTCCCTACTTCGTCCAGTTTTGAACCTTGGACATACCATACAATGGTTGTAATACATTCTTAGTTAGTATTTAGTTTATCAATTGCTCATGCTTCTACAACCATTGGTTTGGGCCTTTTAGGTGAGTTCTCAAGCCTCAATGTCAAAAAACTGTAATGCAGTAGGTTCTTCAAGCTTGTTAGAGGTCCCAAGGGTGTGTGGTTCCCTGAGCATTCGATAGAGGATTGGTCTAGTCCAATCCTAGAGAGTTCTGGTGAATCGTTGTCCTTACATAGATATAGATATAGATGAGTGAGGTCATTTAATAAGCGTGCAAGCGCTAGAAAACAGGAAGTTAGAGAGTTGAAGAATCTCGTAGGTTGTCATGACTAATAGTGGTGCAAGGTTATTGCCTTGGTAGTGCTCCTCCTCCTAAGCCTCTCTTTGGATCACAGTCTCGAAGTGTTCTTGTTTTTGGGATGTTACCTTGATTCAAATAGTTCTAAGTAGGGACTTTACCTATCCATTTTCAAAGTTCTTTATTAATGCCATGTTCGAGAAAATCACGAACCACTTTTTGCAGGAAGTGGTGGGGAAGGAAGTGGTTCTCATTTAGTTAAATGGAACTTGATTGCTTGAGTAGAGAGGATGACAGTTTGGAGATTGTAAAGCTCTCTTGGAAGAATCTTACTCTCTCGAACAAGTGGTTGTGGAGTCTATGTTTAGAACCTAAAGCTTTATGAAACATGACCGCTATGAGTCAAGTATGAGCGTCATGGCAATAGTTGAGACTCTGAGGCTGTAAATGATACTTTCAGGAATCCCTACATAGGCCTTCTTCTTCTTCTTCTTCTTTTTTTCTTTCTAATCAACCTTATTCATAATTCTTAGATCCCTGAAGCAAACAATCGTTTATCATATGAGGTCTACAAAAGGCCTGTGGGTGTATGGCCAATGTTATAATGCTTGATATTACCTGCAGAACAATAGAAAAATATTTCACTTGCTTGACATGAAAGCTGGTCGAGTTCAGGACGCAGACAATTTTGAGATCACAGTCATTTGAGTCACCGTAATCAAGTTGATGCCTACGAAGCATGGCAGCAAAAGTAGCTCCTACTCTCTTTTCCTCCAATCTCAATGACTGCAGCAATTATGAATGAATTAGCACTTGACCGTAACAAAATTGTTAGAATAAATGGGTGGTTACAGAATGATTTAGTTACTACCAGCATAACATCAGGTTAATGGAAACCAGTACCTGAATAGTAATCTGGTTATATTTCTGCTGCTCTGTGAACACCGAGTCCAAACTAATGTCCCTGAGTCTAGCAGCTACAAGTGGCCTAAATGCTGATGGCTCACTCCCATATTCATCCTGAATTTATAATTATAGTCAAGTTAAAAGGTCGAAGACAATAACTTCCTAACAAAAATACAATTAATTTAAAATTTGTTGGTCGATCTAATAAATCAATGAATCAATTTTCTGCAAACATTTTCCTACCACAAAATGACCTGTAAATGCATAATCCAGGAAGTTGTGTTGAATATTTATGTACTCACAGTTTAGAACATAATGAATGACTAGGAGAACAAAGCAAAACAATTAAGGAGACACAAGTACCCATAACCATGATCACGTGGATGAACTGTGATATTCACAATACTTAGTCGGATAGAAAGGTTTGAGGTTACATTACAAACCAACATATTAAATATAAACAGCGGGTAGGAAATTTCAGGTGAAGAAGGGTCTGGAAATTACAGCTCCAGTCCTACTATAGCACTATTTTCTAATAAACAAGGGAAAGAATCAGGCTGGACACTTTCCAGATCTACAGCCTCCCTACCGTTCTATCTTTTTAAAACAAAAAATGGAACTTTTCATTGATGAAATGAGAAAAAAAAAGACTAATGCTGGAATGATACAAACACCACTAGAGAGTAAACAGAGAGAAAAATAAAACATGAAAGAATTACAAGGGAAATAAAAAACATTCCAATTATTCGGATGATTATACTTTTTCAGTTGTAACTAGGTTTATTTCTTTTTCTGCGTGTCTATAGGTTCTTGAAGTTTCAAAGTGACACTTCAGTATCTAAGGTTCGAAGAATAGTTCTAAATGAAAACTTGAGGTTTAACATATTTGAACTTCGTAATTGAAAACTTGGGAAGGGATGGGTTAGGGAGAGAACAAGACTGACCTGCCTCCAACATTCAAGTAAGTGAACTGTGATATTAGAAATTCTGAGTTCAAATTTTTCAGATGATGGAATCACTGAATCTCCTTTATGACAATCAGATTTTTCACAAATACGTAGAACCCTGGTCGGACCATCTGCATATATTTCGTAGCCAACCTTCACAATCTCCCGGCCATTAAAGTTGCTGGATACTGTTTGATGTGCCAAGCCTCCTTGTTGCCTAGACTTATATAAAGGCTTCCATGCGCACAACTTATCCAAGTTAATTTCACGAAGGCTCTCTATCAGTAATTTCAACAGAAAAATGTCAAGCTAAAAAAACTTGTCTGTGGCAAACATCCCTTGTAGAGAATAATCTGAATTCTAAAAATGAGACCATGTACCACCCAGTGTCAAAATCAAATAATTTTCAAACGGAGTTCCTTCCATAATCTTACAATCAACATCTAACATATTAAAAACAGATACTACGACTTGATCTTAGACAAACAGCCAAGAAAGGTATTTAACATCTAACATATTAGAAACAGAGTATTGCACTTTCACGGTAAGAGAACATATATATCTCTGAACTTTTATTTCATTTAATGGGTCAATAATCTATTACAATTAGGAAAAAATGGAAAATCACACTCCAGGAAACCTGCAACTATTTTCCAAGGTCTTGTTTAGGTTATTTTTGGTGAGTTTTCTTAAAGTCTATTGAGCTTAGTTTTTTTTTTTTTTTTTTTTTTTTTCTTTTGAAGGTAAACAAACATGTATATTTTGGAGGCCAAAATATTTCTTTTATTAAAAAGGAAAGGATGAATAGAGCAATGAGAAACTGAATTATAGTGGATCACGGTAGCAAGGCCACACTGTCACTTATAATAATATGCCACATATTTAAAGTGTACGCAAAGTATTCAACCTAATACTGTATTGAAATTATGTTACAAGGCGGCCATACGACTCATCCATCACGAGGAAAAATGGAAGATTTTAATTTTTGTTCGTACAAGATACAAATTTCTCACAATTCACGAAGTTCAAATAAAATTAAAGATTTAAATGTTGACAAGAGGATTATTTAGAAGAGGCAAATGTCTAATTTTCGTTTTCTGAATCTAATTTAACCTAGCTANAAAAAAAAAAAAAAAAAAAAAAAAAAAAAAAAAAAATCTTAATCTTTCCTTCACAGCATTGATAGCAATCAGCAACAAAACCAATATCACCGAGGTAAAAATATAAATAACAGAGATGTGGACCTTGAAAGAAAAAATAGTTTACACGTACCGTTAATTTGGACTACAAGTTCATGCGGAAGAGTCAGATCATCCCAGACATAGTCAGCGCTACATAGAGATCCTAGAACCTCCGGCTCCACAACATCCTGTAAAATTATTGTGTCATTAATAGAAAAGAATACTAAAATATATCGTAGTTCATATCCATCCACTAATTGATGAGAGAGGAAAATGGAAGAACAGAACAACCTTCTGATAGAATGTAACAGAAAAATCGCGCAGACAATTCTCAATCCTGTATGGAAGGTTGGTATTTGGTGGTTTATGGAAGTGTAAACTTAATGTTGAACCTTCTTCCACCACATGAACTGCAGCAAATTCAATCATACTAGTGCCTTCCAAAGCTTCTTGGTTGGGCTGCTTTTTGAATTTGAGGTAAAATCGTCCCAATGAAGCAATGCATATTGGACCAGACCAACTCAAATCAGAGTCAGTAAGGTGGAACTGAATAAATTTTAAGGAATCGTCCATAGATTTTGAATGCTTCTTCACAAAATTTTCAATTAGACTGTATCCTCTAGGCTTCTGGATTCCATCCTGCAGTTTTAGTGTTGCTTTCTGTTTACTGTCGACTTGGATTGTGCTTCCTTCATCATTCTTCATGTAGGATTAAAAAGAGCAACAAAGGAGAAGAAAAAGTTTAAATACATAAAAGCAACAGTGACCAGAGTGCTGAAGAAAAGGTTGCTTAAAATTGAAGAATGAATTACAAACCTGTAAATAACACTGACGGACAGTAATATTTTCTTTTGATTCATTAATCACCACATATCGCGGGACTATAGTAACAAGTTGGGACGGCAATACCACATTTCTCAACAGTGATCCCAACGAAACACCAAGTTTGAGACAAAATACCACGCCATCTTCTTGAGTTTGCAAGTTTAATTCTGTGAAGCCAGATAGAGCATCCAAGTCAAGTAGAGATTCAGATGTATCATTTTCTGACAACTGTACAAACACCTTTTTGGACCTGTAAGATGTTACGACAATGTCAATAAATAAATTCGAAATTTAGAATATTAAATTTTGTTGATGTGAGACAAGGAAATAAAAAAGAAAAGAGTTACAAAGAAAAAAAAAAATCATTTATTTCCGAGTGTTGATTCATCTTACTTTAAGAACCATGAACAACTGCAGTGTGGAGGCAAACTAATTCCTAAATTCGGAGGACAGAAACCATTCTTTTCTACATCCCTGCATACATCCATGGCTTTCATTTGTTACAAAATAGGCCAAAGATATGCGTAGGCTGTAAAAGAACGCATAAGCATTCATGAATTCTAAGATGCACCTGTAAAGGGTCTTCTTATTTGAAGCAAGAAAATGCAGCATCAAATTTGTGTCATTCTTCAGGGCATACGGTGTAAAAACGGTTACCTGCAATTCAAAGTGCATTAGGTCACCTGCCGATCAAAATGCATTAGGTTTCCTATATAAGGCATAATAAAGTTGACAGTTTCTTAGTTGGAGTTAGAGGTGTTGCAAATTTGATCCCTAAGCAAGTAGTAATGAAACGTGTGTTTTATTCTTTAAAGACAGAGTAAAATGTGAAATTAACATAACCTCTAATATGCCTCTGTAGCCACGAGCCAATCTTAAGGAAGCGAAGTACTTTCCACCACCAAAATCAAGATCGATGTCTACAGATTGGACTTTCCCTTTCTGCTTCATTAGCTTCTTCACAAAATCGCCGCTACTCACCGATTTGCAAGTTGAATTTAATGCAGTTAATGTAACAGAAAAGAAAATTATCGCAGGGTTCACATAGAAATCAGCTGTTGATTCGGATGATATAGTTGCCCTGGTTCCAATATGTGAATTCTCATTTATGGTACTAGTTTCTGCAATAAGATCAGATGATAAGTTAAATCATTTAAAACTATCCAAATGGAAAACCAATTTCAAATTTACCTGTCTCACTTAAAAGCACTTGTATCTCTGAATACAAGGAATTGGACACTCGTACAGTAGGAAGAAGAAAAATCTGTTTTTGCACCAGCAAATCAGATGAACGGCTATTATCAACCCTATGCCCAGATTCATCAGGCCGCATTATTTGGACATCCTTACCAATGCACTGAATCAGAAAGTGCAAGTAGTTTTCACGTCCATCATCAACTAACAGCTTACAACTCGCTGTGCTAAAGGAGTACTTCTCCGATCCAACCAGTAAAGCCTTTCTGACTTTGTAGCTTAACTTATCAAAAGTTCCAGACAAATGCACTGCCTTTTCACCTTTAAAATCATCTGACCACTCAACTGACCTTGAGTTCTTAAAATTCATCAATGTATCAGTCAGCACTGGTCTAAAAGAAAGAAGGAAGTTTCCTGAAATGTTTTGAACCCATCAATTTCAGAACAAGATAACATGAAGGGAGAATCAAAATGTAATGCACTCTAATACAATTAACTAAAACCTATGTAAAATTGGATGGTTTCTAATAACGAGTACAGGCTTCACATACATAAGCTCTGGTCCAGCAAGTTTTAATCTTCTATTCAATTAGGTAAAAAAGAGAGAAGAAATCCCTTTTTATTTGTGCTATTAAGTACTTACAATTAGCAAATACAAAGTATGAAGGCACGAATATTAAGGCTATAAGAACTCTAGTTCATCATCTCTCACACAGGATCAGGAGGGAATAGAAAAAATCCAACAAGAAGATTTCCTATTTAGAACTGTCAAAATTCTGCTTCAGTTCAGAAAGCTGTGCCTGGTACTTTAAACCCAAAAAATTTCACTAGCTAAAAGAGCAACATGGAGTCTCTTATTTGCTGGTTTTTATCCAAGCCATGCAAATTTGGAGGACATGTAATAACATGAATTGTTTAAGGGATTTTATGATATTTTGTTAAACATTTAGTAGTTTAGAAATTTCGAAACTATCTGGTTATACCCTAGAAAGAATAGGTTTGATTGACATGCAACACAGGTGGTTTCTAGTGTTTTTTTTTTTTTTCAACTTTATTGGTTAAGTATACTTGATACACTAGGTTGAGTGCCATTGGAAAAGCAGCCCTTGCTACGTCTGGAATTTAGCTAGTTATAGCAGTCCCTTACATATGTAAACACACTAATGTTTCTCTAATCAAGAATATGAGTATACTTTTCTCCTCCTACCAAATGTTCTGCAAATAGACACGGAAAAAAGGCAGAAGCAAGTACTCATGAAGCACATAGTGAATTAGTTAGCTTTAGAAAATAAACTAAGTGTAAATTCACATTCTTCTTGAATCACTGGCTTTTGGAATTCCAAAATCCAATAAACCTAAAAATTTAATTCTAGAACTTTACACCCAAATTCATTTCGATCATTCTTGAGCCCTCCTAATGTGAAAAACGGCCTTTCATTTCATGCACTTGAAATCACCATAAGTTAGTTGAAGTTTTTTTTTTCTTTTTTAATCTTTTTTTATTTTGACATGTACATAGAAGGGAGAGGTAGCAAATGAGACAGCATAATGGTGAAAAACTATCTTGTAATACAATCCTCTATTTCACAAAGAAAGACTGGCCATATTTAGATTAGGCTTATCACATACCAACACTTAGAGACATTAATGCCTTTCTCGATCCACCAGAAGAATTTAAAGCATCAAACATTGCCATTGAATCATCAATCACATCTCCAGGTTTTAGCAAAACAGAAGCACATTCATCTTCTTTTGGTTGTTTTCGTCGAAATCGAAGTTCCATGGTTAGACCACTTTCATTGTGTATTCTCGTCAGAGGGGAAACCACAATTGACAAACCATCCTGCAAAACAGAGGGAAAATCAAGAATTGTGAACCCAATTAAAACAATTTGTTCACAAAGTGATAAAAATTACCTCATGATGCTGAGAAATGTCAACCACAAAAAGCGGTCCTGGATAGGTTCTTGAATCTATAAAAGAAATGAAAAGTGTATGTGAATATCCTTGGCGGCAACTCGAAAGATTTGCCTCAATTGGCAAAAAATTGAGGAAAGGAAAACCAATAATCAGACAGAATCTATAAAATCATAAATTTCTTTCATTCTTTTCTCATCTATTGTGTGGAGTAAATGGTGCCATATCCAGTTCGTCCTAATTTATAGCCTATCAATTTTAATAATGTATCTTTCATCTTTTAAGAGGCATGCAACTGGAGGGTTTTCTTTTGGGTCTTGGCACGTCAATAGAGTTTGTTCTTGGAAAAGAAGACATGCAACGGAGGATTTGTCTGCGTGGGAAGTAGTAAAGAACAAAAATATTTCAATCCAATGGAATTCCAGGACCTCCCGTTGGAAATATTACAATGTTAAAAAAGAGAAGAAGTTGAACCCCATGTGATGACCAAAAAACCTATCATAACATTGTAACGTCTTGAAAAATTCTATGGTTCCTTTCATTCTAGGTAGTCCAGAAAAATCCCTTGATGAAATGCATCCAAAGGTCTTCTTTCCTTTTCACGATGAAATGCACCCAAGGGTCGGTCTTCTTTTCCCTTTTGAAAGAATGAAAGGATGACCCAAAGAGTGAGTGACAGTAGACTTGAAAAAACTGTTGACCAATGAGAAGCGATAGTGCTGCTAATATTTCCTCCAGGAGTGCTTTCATGTAGCTGCACAAGATAAAATATGGCTTCGTGCCTCGGCACTTTTCTTGCAAAGAGAGCACCAATGAGGAGATACAGCTATGTAAGGCACGCTTGTCTTGGGTATTGATGGCTCGGTGACTAAACTCTCAAAGAAAGAACTTAATTTTATTTAGGTAATGGTCCATCCAGATTAGTTCATAAATGAGGAAATTAGAGGAAATTCCTTTTCTTGCCAAGTCCAGCGAAAGGGGTTTTGTAGAGAATGCTCCCTTGCTGTCCGGTTTTCAAATCTAAGCATCTAGTAACGAAGGCAAAAGGATGGTAGATAGGCAGTCCATAAACTCAGTCCATTCACCAACCTCTTTCAGATAGGTCTTATTTTCGCCCGTTTCGGTCTTCCAAGTATCCTTTCCTGATGCATGTTTAAATATGGATATGGAAATAATGAGGGGAAAACAATATATCACAGGTTCATTCAATAACCACCTATCAAACAAGAAAGATGCGGAAGCATCATTGCCAAACTTGCAACCTACAAGCTCATGAGGGCTTGCTGCTTCAAAATGGATTTCCAAGGCCTATGGGCAGTAGACAGAGGCCATACCAGGTTTGTTATTATGAGATGAGGAACCATACTTCGCATCCATTGCCTTTCTCCATAAAGCATCATTTTCTTTGTAATATTGCCAAAGCTATTAGGCTAGGAGAGCTTTGTTTTTGTCTTTCATCCTATGAAATCTGAGAATTGTCAATACTTCATAATTATGTTATCTATGTTTCTATTTATTTTCTTATTTGTAATGAATTCTTGTATAAGAACACCTAGATTGTATCTTCTTGAAATATACAGAATATTATATTTATCTGGAAACACTATAATAAGCAAACAAGTCAATTACCAGTAATGGAAACGAAGAAAATTGAGGATACCTTTCACAGATTTTATACGTGTTCTCCAAGCAAACGTTTGAGCTTGTAACTCGCAAATATGGATAGGAGTAGTAAAATTTTCAGTTTCACTTAGTTGAAATGAAATAACTGATCCACTCTCAAGTGGTTGGTCTGGTGATCCTGGTTGCCTTGCAAACAGAAATACCCTCGCGATAATTTTATCTCAAACAATAATGAACAAACAAAATAATTTATTTATCTACATGAGTTATTGGAAAAAAGATTCCTCACGAGACAGGTAGCTGACAACTAACCATATATTGAACTATTATAAGTCAAATGCATACTAGCCGTCCATGCAGCATCACATGCACATCTATTTATGTAATGTAATAATTGGATCTTCTATTTTTATTTTTTTCTTACTACCCTTTTCAGAGGTAGATAATTGTTTTCAAAATGCTGACTGCAGTCGTTTAATATTAACACACAAGAAATGCTGTTGTTACTATTTGGTTCCTGCCATGGCTACCAGAGGATTTTTTAAGTGCCTTGAGTTGCTTGTTATTTTCTGAATTCTTTAATAAAATCCTTCCCAACATCCTTTTCCTTCCCACAGGCATTACGATTTTGAAATCACCATTAAACCTCAAAACTTGAACTTAAAACTTACGACAAATTCAATCTTTCTATATTTTTCAACACTTCCCCCCGGTTGGACACAAATATAATACAAGGTTCGATACATAAACTATTACGATGAAAATGAGGAAACAACAATTTGAATCCATGAATTTATATTTGGATGCCATGTTAAATCAACGTTAGATCCAGAATTTTAAATAAATAGGTCAGAACAAAAATTCAAGTGCAAGTATATAAGAGCTAAGATGTATAAATATATGCAGATTAAAGTACCTCAGAGAAATGAAAGTAGACTGAAATCTTCCTATCGTCAGACTCTGCTTGTTGTGGAAATGACAGAGAAGGTTGACCCCAAACCGGTTTTCCACCTGTCATGTAAATGCAGCTACGGACATATGAGAAAACTTACCATTCATTGGTCAAAGAAGAAAATATAGGCCAGTCTATTCTTTGTATTTGTGTAGATTCGCACTTAATTTTGGTCTATCAATGATTATATCGTTTCTTCCCTCCAATTGGATCTAGTAAATTCCCCATTAAACGAGCATTTCTGCAAGTTCTACCCCATCAATCATCTTATTAAATTTCTTCATAACAAATAGCATCTTGAAAAGCAAACCTTGCAACAATTTGGACGAATAATAGAGCTTTTCACTGCATACGGACCAGCCAAGTCTAGTTTCCCAACAACAAAGAGAATTACATCCAGCGAGGTCTCATTTAAGGATATGTCCAACTACAAATATACCACAAAAATATATCAGTGAGATGCGTAATGAAGAGTCAATAAACTGCTTAAATTTAACGATTGCCACTGTTTCCTATAAGAAAAAGACAATACCTCCTCCATTCTACAATAGATATGCACAGGAACCCCATGCAAAATTGTTCTACTGCTTTTAGCACTGAAACGGTAATAAAGGCAAAAGTCAACTGGGTTGAGAATCCCTTGCCTGCAATACAAATTCAAGAAATACTTATGAGAAGGAATCAAAACTAAATTTAGGGGAATGGCCAAAAGATAAATCTTTAAATGGATGGGCATCAAAGGTAGCTTCATACTTCCACTCAGCACAAATACTCACCATAAATTTCTTTGCGCGTCAAAATAATGTAATTCAGCATTGGATGTGCAAAGAACCCTGGTTTTATTTGATAATATTTGTAGGGTCAGTTTTGTATTACTGAGGCAACCACGAATGATAGGCAATATTTCATCCGTATCAGATATGTCATGAACGATGGTGAGAGATATATAAATTGAAATATCGATTCTTGGAAACAACCCATCAGTTTCAGATATTCTCTCATCCATGTGAGAATTTTGTTCACGACTGGTTTCAGGGGTCCCAGTAAGATAATGGTTCATATTAGCAGCACCATGAACTGTAGGAAAGTCATGGATAATTTTAAACTTAAACGGATTTCCAGGTTTTCTGACAAACTTTGGAACCCCATCAATAAAGGCAATACCACAGTCATTGTTCTTGTTCACTAGATAAAAAGTTCTTTTAGCAAACTGGTTGAATGGTTCCCAGCTCGTATCATCTTGACCTCCAGGCATCCAAGAAAATATTCTCCATAGTGTCATATCCCTATCATCAGTGCCAGATATGTTTACAACTCCAGATCCAGGACAACAGTTCAATCTTAATTGTTTGCCTGCAGCATTCTTTGCATACAATGATATCAAAGAGAACCACAATGCTGGTGAGGACCATCTCCTCTGTTTTCTGTATTCAACCTGCACGAATAGTGATATGCCAAGTCGAGGGAATAAATATCATTGTGGTCTCTCAAGTGAAAAGGGAAGTCATAAAACACAAATCCATAAGTAAATAAAAAAATGAGTCCTACGTTGATTTATCATTTATGCCAGAATATTTTACTTGTTTCCCTCACAGTTTAAGCCTTCATATAACAGAAGATTATGAGAGAACTATCAAATGATATTCTGTTCACTAAGCTCATACAACACTCATAAGAAAGCTCATAAAAAAAGAGGGGAGATGAGATACGCCCATGATCCACTTCCTTCATAGGGTTCTGAAACCTTTAGCCGCAAGAACCATGTCTAGGAAAGACCAATCAACCGTGTCAAAGGATTTTTCAATGTCCAGCTTCACAACAATGCCCGTTTTTTCTCTCTTCCATTCATCTATAAGCTCATTTGCAATCAATGATGCATCAGAGATCTGACGAGCACAAGGCCATTTGGTTTTCATTAATTATAGATGGAAGGACCATCTTAAACATTCAGAAATGACTCTATCAAGGATTTTGTATAATCCGGTGGCAAGGCTTAAACGAGCATTTATGAGTCCATTCTTGAAAAATTCATGGAACACCCTCAATATGTCGTTCTTATGGATGTGCCAGAACTTTCTTGTTCAATGAAGAGGAACTTCAGAACTAGGGATTATTGTGCCAAGATAGTATTCCAAACTAGCGATGGAAAAACCAGGAGGCTTGTTTGTCCTATGTAGACTGCTTCAAATAAATGGAAAAGTCTGATTCAATATCTTCCTTTGTAAGAATACTGGCCCCCTCAAGTGAAATGATTTCAAGAATGGAATTTTTCCTTATTTTAGTGGCCATCATCCTATGAAAAAAAAAACAGGTATTTGAGTCACCCTCGTTGAGTCAAATCAACTTATATTTTTGTCTCCAAAGAACTTCCTCTTTTGCAGCAATGGAGAGCAATTGGGATTTGAGGCTACTTTGTTGAGCTCTTTGAATAGGAAAGCCTTCTCCTGTTTCCTCAAGATTATTCAGCAAACTAATTTAAGCCATTGTGACACACCCAAAAGTGGATTCGTTCCACACTTTAAGAAGCTCTTTTAAACTGCTTAAGATACAAGAAAGACACTCTATGTCACGAGTTAACACTTAAAAAGTTAAACATAATAGTAGATATGTATACCGATGCTAGTTGGACTAGAGAATTAACAGGTCGGAGATCCACATTTGGATGTTGCTCTTATGTTTGGGGCAACTTAACCACTTGGAAAAGTAAAAAGCTAGTAGTTGTAGCAAGAATCTGTGTACAAGCTGAATATTGAGCTTAGCTCTGAAAATTTGTGAAGGAATGTCGATTCATAAGCTTTTACCAGCACTAAAGATAGAAACTTGGAGTTAACATAGCAAAGAATCTCATGAATCATGATGGGGTGAAGCATATAAAGATAAATTATCATTTTATATTTGAGAAGGTTAATGTAGTATAGTGAAACTAAACTACATTCCATCTCGCCATCTAATTGTTGATATTCTCACCCAAGCATTACCAAGACAATAATTGATGAATTGGACTCCAAACTTGGCTCGAATACAACCCAGCTTGGAGGGAGTTTAGTATATAGTATAGTTATGTTTAGACTACATATTAGTTCTTTAATCTTTTAATAATTATTTAATTTCCTTTCCTTTTATAATTAGTTTTCCTTGGTTGAATTTTCTCTTGTATTATAATTGTTGAATAAGAAAACTAATTTCTCCAAAAGCACCAATATGTTGTCTTTTATTGTAATTTTATATTCTTATATATATAGATAGATCGAGAGAGAGAGAGAGAGAGAGAGAGACAAACAAACACACACACGTGACTTTTAGTTTACAAAATACAGCGAGTATACTCTCAATATTGAGAGGTCTCACATTAATGTTTCTTTTATATTTCATCCACTTGGAGGAAACAATTTCTTACGATGCTACTTAATCAGTGAAATGAGCTATTCAATTAAAATAAATAAGCAATAAAGTTAGTACTATTGTAAGAAGCATATTTTTCACGAGAAAGAAAACTCTACCTTTCTGAAAAAGGTGGTCCAACCATTTCAACAGTCATGTTAGCTAATAGCTAGGCACTAAATCCCAAGAGCTCTCATCCTAGACTAGACATCTTATAGACGTTGTATAAGGACATGGCTTAATGAAAACTATATGCGATAACTAGCATCAAGTAAAAAGAAGGTTAAGTAAAAGGGATGTAGTTCTAATCTTAATAACGAAGAAAAGAAAAGGCTTGCCAACATTGATGAAGCAAATAGATGCACAGAATTACCCTGAATAATGCCCGGTCTCCCACAAGAGAATAGTGCAATACACCAGCCAAGTTGTACTCGTCACTACCTTCTACACTGATGTACATGTGCTGATGGACATCTTGGATTGAAACAATCGCTCCTTTATAGTTCATGGAAATAATTAGCTCAAGATAACAAACAAATTGTACATTGTCAGTAAGAAACCTTCAAATGATAAAATACCATCAGGAACGAGAGCTACCACATGAGTGGCAAATGTATCTGTGGTATTAGCATCAACTTCCTGATTACCGGACCACTGCCTTTGATGCTCCTTTGTCTTTTCCTTGTCATACGGTCCAGAAAATGATGAAACAGTTAACAAGATCATCTGAGGCAATAAAAAAAAGTATACATAATTAAATTATATAATGAAGCAAAAGAGAAATAAAAAATGGACCCAAGTAGATGCCTAAAACTAAAACGTAGTGGCTTTAGCAGTAAAGAGAAAAAAAGGTGTTGGCAAAGCTTCTTTAAGAAATGTAGGACTCGCCTGTATTTCAGAATGGGACAAGGTGAGATCCAACCCTGACAAAGAGCCTTTGCCAGCCCAACCTTTACTTAATAAGCCTATTTGATCACTACACGTCACCTCAATTGACAAGTAAGCGACTAAGTTCTTCAATAAATAATGCTGACAGCTAAAACAAGACGGCTCAGTGACATGACTATTTCCAGAAATTTTTTTATGAGAAACCGGATGTTTCGAACTACTTGCATCATTATCTGTCTGAACTCCCTTCGTATGTTGAGTACTTGCAGCAAGTTCTCCAGCTACAAGGTGGGAAGACAAATTGGAAGAAAAATGAGGGATTTGAATGTTGTTTGGTAGGGTCTCCTCAACTTGTTGGGAGAGAATTGACAAGTGAGAAAGATTAATTTCAAATTCTTTCCTATTATCAGCCAATTGAAATTTTAAATTGGCATCAACTTCAATCACAAATTCCCAAATCAGACCTGCAGAAAAGGGCCAATATTGAAGTAGGGATACAGATATTATTAAAATAGAACCCAAAAAGAACATGATATACCAGCTTCATGTTTGACGACAAGAATAAGCGGAATGTTAGAGACATTGAGGATAAAAACTTCCAGAAGTTTTCCTTTGACTCTTAAAAAAGATTCGGCAGTCTCGTCAACAACATTTTCAGTAGCACTTTTCTCCAATATCGTAATTTCCATCATTTCTTGAGCCTTCTTATCTTGATGATCAGGAAATTGCAACACAGACAAAAGACTCCCTATGGCATGACAGTATTTATCGAAACAATTGATAAAGAATGCCAAAGCCAACGGTTCCAGGAAAAGAAGACCGCCCTGTCAATTAGCACAATGTTTGAACCAAATTAGAAGGCAATTGTTTGAACTTGGTAATTTTCAAGATGCAACAGCACAGTAGTACTTATTCATTGCTTTCTTGATAAATTACTTGACAGTTCGGAAACCTACTTGTAGTATATCAAAGCATCCTTCCATTTCTGGACAATAAACAAAATTTTCATTGAACTGATGAAAAAAAAAAGATACAGATACAAATCCCAGTGGGAAAAACAGAAAAAGAACCAAAAAAGACAAACAATTAGAAGGGAGTTATAAAGGCCTCCTAATTCATACAAATATCCTGCAAAGGAAAGCAAGAAAAAAGTTTGGAAAGAGAACAAACATTTGTATAATCAGTAACAGCATCTTCCGTATTTTATTAGACTCCCATAAGACAAGAGTACCTATCCTTTTTTTCAACAGACATTGCACCTCTCGTCAATAATGTTATTACCATAAAAGGGATGATGTTTGTTACCAAAACTAATCACAGTTGAGTAAATTCAACTGGAAATGACAAAAATAACTGTATGAATCCAAACAACTCAAAGACGCAACTAAAAGTAAGGGGAAGTTAGACTCTTTATGCTGCATAGATCAATCACCTGAATCTTCCAAAAGATGGTCTGAAAATCTCCACCAATAGAGAGAGATGACGAAATTTTACTCAGTTGATGTGCTCCAACTAAGATGTCATACACTGAGCACCTTGTTACGAGAATCCTACCAATTTCAATGTTCACAAGCAACTGAAAATTTGAAAATGGTGACGTGGAAAAAATGTCCAGAGCCTGAACAAAGCCAGACTGTTCACCTGACCCCCCAGAATTAACTGCCATGTCAGAATCCTCCACGTTCAATTCATTATTTCTAGAAATATAACTGTTGCGAATATTCCTCAACCCTTCTGAAGATGAGCCATTATTTGAACTCAAAAATGTGGCAAGCATGAAATGAGAAAGAGAAATCTGATGATAAAAGTACACATGGCAATTAAGTAATTGTGTCCGCAGAGATTTGAATACAGATTCGTCTGTATCACTTTCGCAATACCTAAATATAACTGAATTGATATTAGAGATATCAGTAAGAATATCAACTTTATCCTCTTCACATGTTACCTTGACTCTTCCCTGATCAACAGAAATCCAAATTCCACAATCAGGGGAATTCATCTCTACCATTTTCTGGCTATTTGAAAAGATCTTATAACTGTTGAAAGTGTCACTCGTCCGAGAATTATGAAGAATGACATCCATCCGCTTGATTATAAAGGTCCCGTGAATCATAGAACTAGTACGACAACTTATTGAAGCTTCTTTCACATGTACAAACTTTGGCATGGGCTTCTTGAGAATGATATTTTGATTCATAAATTTCTGGGAGCCCCAACTGGTAGAGCCTACATAAGAAATTGCAGCGGACAAATGTCCTATAACCTGACAGAAACAACTCTTCAGATAAGAAAATGAAGACTAAAAGACGTAAATCCAATCAACAAAAATTGCAAGATTCTGCTTCAGAAACTTCAAACAATCTGTAGGTAGAATTTTGAGAGTCCGGAAGAAAATAGATTTGACAAGAGTTAAAACTTTGTTTATTCAACCAAAGCATAATATTAAAGAATTAAAAAACCAAAGGATAATGTGAATTACACAAGATCAGGACTGTAATGAGCTTACAGTTTACAGATTTTTTTTCCGATTCAGTTTACATCAATAGATGTTTCAGCCAAAAATTACATGCTTGACATGTAGAGAACTAGATGAAGTTGTAGAGCATCAACTTAATAGAATCCGAATCCCCTTATACCAGAAACACTGCACATTATGTAATTGTCATGTCTACAAAAATAAAGGCGTCAACACAAAAATCCCATATTTAGAGTCATAAAGACTGCACTTACCTTCATGATAAGATATAAATCCTCCATATATGATAAAGCAGTGAAACCTGTGGTTTTACAGTCAAAAGCTATTGAGAAAGCATTGACATCCTCACTAAATGAGTGAACAGATTTCCTGCACGAATATTCCATCCACAATAAACTTAATTTATTAAAAAATGAAATAAAATGTCTGGGAAAATGTATGAAGACGGCACCTTTCCAATTATTTTTTATTCTTTTCCTGGGGGCTGGGGGTGGAATCTACTGGCAGGCTCATACGAAAATATTTAACTGATATTTTAAATGAAACAGGAAAAGAATGCAGGCATTAAAAATAAAGTATAACAGAATATTCAGATCAAAAGACTGCAAAACATTTGTTTTGAAACTTTCATGTTAAATTAGATGTCAACCGTGCATCCCTAACTGCATTGCATTTCAGTGGTACATAGGATGAATGCACCAGGCCTTGCTTGCATCTTCTATTAGAAACCGTCTACCATGTGTTTGCATACTGATTTGCTATCTAAGTGCCTGTCACATAGTTCCACTTATCTCAAGTTGAACACAGATTATCCCCAGCCCTCAAACTGACAGAAATTCCACGAATAACTAACCATGGTAAGAAATTCCTAACATGAAGCAAATCAACTATCATAATTTTAAAAATAATTGTAGGATATTTTAGTTTTTTTTCTTTGTTATGAGAAAACAGTAAATTAAATATAATAATTTCTAAAAAAACAGAAACATGTTTGGTAACCATTTCATGTTTCTTGTTCTATGAAAATTGGTTTCAAAATTAAAATCCAAAAAAAATTATGTGCTATTTATTTTTAGATATTCATTATGCATTTTAGAGTAATAAATGATAAAATAATACTTCTATTTATGTTTGAAAAAAAAAAAAAAAAAACTAGAAACAAGAAACTCGGTAGTCCAAAATTTCTACACAATTTTGAAAACATTTCTTAAAAATGAAAAACAAGAAAAGGAAACAATTATCAAACGCTTTTGTTTCTTGAAAACCAAAAATAGGAATGTTACCCAAACGACCCCTTATTTTCTGTTTTAGTCGTGTGAAAAGTAGCCATCATTGAAGAAATCAAATATCCTCTCATATTGCAATTCTATCATTAATGAATAGAAGTTTTGTTTCCTTGTTAGAAAGACCGTGTGAGAAGTTTTCATCTCATTTTTACTGCTCATTAACATAATTATACTATCTTGTAACGAGTAGAATATGATGACTTGGAAGAAAATCAACAAGAAATCTTGCTCAAAGAAAGAAAAAAACACTATACACCCTCACCAAATCTAAGGGGGTGATATATCTTCATTAGGTTGAACCATTATATGTGTCTGGGTGTATGCTCAAACCAACACTCACAAAAATGAAACTTTGCATCTGTGTGGTATGAGTTTTTAGAACATACATTCAAGGAAGCAAATAGATATTTTGTATTGTTATTAGAGCACTTTTCATTGAGAAGCCTTATTAAATACATACTCTTTATAGAGAGAGAATCGCCACAATTTTATATAGGAAAGTATTAAGAAAATAGCCATACCTGACAATTGGTGATAAGATCAGCATTGGATTAAAAATGAATATTTGGTTCTGTTGTTTCTCGTCCGAATTTACTATATATGCTTTTAACCCTTTAGCTTGTAGGTAGAACCAGAAGGAAACCAATCCTTGAGATGCATACTTTTCGTCACCAATTGTTGAAATACGAGGTTCTTTCAAAGAGAGATATTCCACTTCTTTATCATCAGCTTCAGAGGACTCCTCCATTAGAAATATCCAATCAGAATTGGAAGCCGGGCAAACAGCAATTTCAACTTCGTGTATATCAAGTGTAATGAGTGAATCACCCTTTTGAGCTCTCTCACTTGAGATTACGTAGTCATCATTGAAGTCCTTTTCAAGTGCCATTTGGATGTGAGAACCACCTACGTGCATTGCAACTTGAATGTGTTTTAGTGGTAGCTTCTTAAGCAATGGGGTCATCAATTGACTAGCACAGTTCTCATACTTATTATCCACACAGACTTCTCTATCATCTGCAGTAACTGTTGGTGCATGCAAAGAAACTTCAGGCCTTTGCTCATCCTCGGTCCAACAATAAGCACGTTGTTGCATCAATTGAAGGAGCAAAGATGCTGATAATAGAGATGAATATCCCAAAGCTAAATTCAGCTTACCTAGAGCCAAATTGCATTTCCATAATGAATTATTTGAGTTCACAAGCACTGATTCTGTCAATGAGCTATTGATTTCACAAAGAAACCAAGGATTATCTGAATACTTGATCCCACTTTCTTCAAGATTCATGCATACAGAATTCCATCTAAACCACATCCCCTCCAAATATTTAACTATGAACGGATTGCAATCAACTTCACCAAGGTCAGCAATATCTGTTTCACGACCATCAGAAGGAAGAAAGATCCGAGTAGGTTCACCCCAAATAATAGATTTAAGATTATTTGCTGTTTTCATGTCATACTCCCCTAGCAGATCACTGGAACGGACACTACTAACAGAAGCCTCCACAGAAGGTAAGGAAGTAACATTGAATTGATCACAGGATATGAGCAAAGACTGTTCACAAAGGTCTACCATGTACATGGCTAAGAGTGCATCAAAGGAAAAATGGAAAGAAATTAAAAAGGAGGATGGGATCCCAAACTTTAAAAAAAAAAAAAAAAAAACTAGAAACAAGAAACTCGGTAGTCCAAAATTTCTACACAATTTTGAAAACATTTCTTAAAAATGAAAAACAAGAAAAGGAAACAATTATCAAACGCTTTTGTTTCTTGAAAACCAAAAATAGGAATGTTACCCAAACGACCCCTTATTTTCTGTTTTAGTCGTGTGAAAAGTAGCCATCATTGAAGAAATCAAATATCCTCTCATATTGCAATTCTATCATTAATGAATAGAAGTTTTGTTTCCTTGTTAGAAAGACCGTGTGAGAAGTTTTCATCTCATTTTTACTGCTCATTAACATAATTATACTATCTTGTAACGAGTAGAATATGATGACTTGGAAGAAAATCAACAAGAAATCTTGCTCAAAGAAAGAAAAAAACACTATACACCCTCACCAAATCTAAGGGGGTGATATATCTTCATTAGGTTGAACCATTATATGTGTCTGGGTGTATGCTCAAACCAACACTCACAAAAATGAAACTTTGCATCTGTGTGGTATGAGTTTTTAGAACATACATTCAAGGAAGCAAATAGATATTTTGTATTGTTATTAGAGCACTTTTCATTGAGAAGCCTTATTAAATACATACTCTTTATAGAGAGAGAATCGCCACAATTTTATATAGGAAAGTATTAAGAAAATAGCCATACCTGACAATTGGTGATAAGATCAGCATTGGATTAAAAATGAATATTTGGTTCTGTTGTTTCTCGTCCGAATTTACTATATATGCTTTTAACCCTTTAGCTTGTAGGTAGAACCAGAAGGAAACCAATCCTTGAGATGCATACTTTTCGTCACCAATTGTTGAAATACGAGGTTCTTTCAAAGAGAGATATTCCACTTCTTTATCATCAGCTTCAGAGGACTCCTCCATTAGAAATATCCAATCAGAATTGGAAGCCGGGCAAACAGCAATTTCAACTTCGTGTATATCAAGTGTAATGAGTGAATCACCCTTTTGAGCTCTCTCACTTGAGATTACGTAGTCATCATTGAAGTCCTTTTCAAGTGCCATTTGGATGTGAGAACCACCTACGTGCATTGCAACTTGAATGTGTTTTAGTGGTAGCTTCTTAAGCAATGGGGTCATCAATTGACTAGCACAGTTCTCATACTTATTATCCACACAGACTTCTCTATCATCTGCAGTAACTGTTGGTGCATGCAAAGAAACTTCAGGCCTTTGCTCATCCTCGGTCCAACAATAAGCACGTTGTTGCATCAATTGAAGGAGCAAAGATGCTGATAATAGAGATGAATATCCCAAAGCTAAATTCAGCTTACCTAGAGCCAAATTGCATTTCCATAATGAATTATTTGAGTTCACAAGCACTGATTCTGTCAATGAGCTATTGATTTCACAAAGAAACCAAGGATTATCTGAATACTTGATCCCACTTTCTTCAAGATTCATGCATACAGAATTCCATCTAAACCACATCCCCTCCAAATATTTAACTATGAACGGATTGCAATCAACTTCACCAAGGTCAGCAATATCTGTTTCACGACCATCAGAAGGAAGAAAGATCCGAGTAGGTTCACCCCAAATAATAGATTTAAGATTATTTGCTGTTTTCATGTCATACTCCCCTAGCAGATCACTGGAACGGACACTACTAACAGAAGCCTCCACAGAAGGTAAGGAAGTAACATTGAATTGATCACAGGATATGAGCAAAGACTGTTCACAAAGGTCTACCATGTACATGGCTAAGAGTGCATCAAAGGAAAAATGGAAAGAAATTAAAAAGGAGGATGGGATCCCAAACTTCGATTTGAGGTTTTCAATTGTCGGAGGTTGAATTTCATGCGTGGGATAAATAGACACTAACAGTTCTCCAATATTCAACATAAAGCAAAACTGTGAATTTGAATTTTGGGATACAATTTCTAAACATCCATCAATTTTCTGTGGTCGAGTCAAGATTCTAACTATGTATCCATCTATGAAACAAAATATACTGCCAACCATTTTCCAAATGCATAAAAGCATTGAAAAGATCTGATAAAATAATTTTAACTGGAAGAAGCTAAATGTTTCCTTTTTCTCTTCTACACATTTAACATTCTTGATGGCTCTATATCGTGCTATTTTCCGTGCCTGTGCAATGAATTCAATTGGTAACTTCTCCTCAATATCCAGGATTGACATCCAATGTTTCTTGAAAGAATTGAAGAGTTTTCCGTCCCAAGAAATCTTATCAGTGAATTTTTTCATCAAATTGTCCACAGGATATCCAGTTAATAGTAGTAAAAGTTCATAGGCATTGATATACTGTATCCACAGCATGACAATAGTGACAAGATGATGTAATGACACTCCTCGTGATGAAGTAATGTGGCTAATTCTTCGAGCAGCTAGTTTCCATAGTTGCCTACCATTTCGAGCAAACTTGTATTCTTTAGATGACATTCCATTTAATACTGAATATATTGAAACCACAACTGGATAAACTGAAAGACCTAATTCTGGAATTCTAAGATTCACGTCAACAAGCTGTAGATCATGCAATTTGCAGCAACTGAATATTACTTCTAAATTCAAGATTCTACTGATCTGACCTTCCCTCTTCAACACAATCTCAAGATCATTGCCAGTGATGATAAGGCAGCTATGTGCTATTGGTTTAAACATTGCATGTATGAGCTCATAAAGACATCCATTATTTCTGTTTTCAGATTTGGCACTTAGGCGCTTTATGCTCAACGAACATTCAAAGACATTGTTAAAGATTGGGAACTCCAGTACCAAGTTTATATTATACATCTGTAGACAACCACGATTGAGTAGTAGATTTCTAGAAGCTATTTTCAACCGATATCTTGGTGGTGGGTCCAGAAAACTCTTTATGATATCATGCAAAGTAACACCCTGAAACACATTCAATAACCTCAGAACTGATAGCGAGGATAAGGCACTAGGCTCAAGTGGTAAACAACTTTTTCTGGTAAAAAAAGTAATGGAAGAGCAAACCATTTGAAATTCAAGATATTTTTGATAGCACAACTTGAAAACTGTCTTGAATTGAGGAACTAAGAAAACTTTACTCCTCGGAAATTTTGAAAAGTATGAAAATAGCATTCACATTTCGCATTTGGCCGAATCAAAATTTGAAAAATGATAAAGTGAGAGAACAAAAAGAGTATAATATTTCATGATAAAAAGAATGCAGAGTTCAAATTTCCAGAATACCTCAATCCACGTTTTCAGAACCTTGAAATACTGAATTTGTAAAGATTACATTAAAAGGATCAATTCATATATTTTCTTACCTGGATAACTGTTTTTTTTTTTTTCAATCATTTTCAGAAACAAGCCAATCAAAAACAAGTTTAGAGTAGTCATAGAATACCTTGTTCCCAAGAGGATAAAAGTGAAAATAGATTGGATATCAAACAACTGGTTTTAGCAACTCAACCGGATACCTCGCCCGCCCGTACGCTATTATTTCTTCTAAATTTATTCCCAACTTGATAGAAATTGAATGACACGAAATCCAAACTNTCATATATTTTCTTACCTGGATAACTGTTTTTTTTTTTTTCAATCATTTTCAGAAACAAGCCAATCAAAAACAAGTTTAGAGTAGTCATAGAATACCTTGTTCCCAAGAGGATAAAAGTGAAAATAGATTGGATATCAAACAACTGGTTTTAGCAACTCAACCGGATACCTCGCCCGCCCGTACGCTATTATTTCTTCTAAATTTATTCCCAACTTGATAGAAATTGAATGACACGAAATCCAAACTTCTTAAGCCATATAGAAACTCGTAACAAATAAGCAACCAAATGAAGCAAAGAATACTCTTCACCATTAAACATGTTTTAGTTAAAGTGAAGACTAAGATCGACGATGTGTCAAAACTAAGCTTGTAAGGAGCAAAAAGTCAGTATCCACACTACGTAAAACGAAATTTTCATCACAACTCGATGTCTAAATTTGTCTGAAAATGGAAAAAGAAAATGACATCACCTCCGGATCGATAGCAGATAGATTCTTCCTCAAAGTTTCAGAAAAGATATTGGATTCCCGTTTACCTCTCGAAATCTCCTCCCTGTTAAATTCCCCACAGAGTAAATACGAAGTAACCACCCACGCTCGATAGAAATCATGAATTTAGCAGCATCTACAATTTAGATCATCCCATAAACAACGACACCAATTGACTAACCTGATAGATACCGTAACATGGACGTCACGTACTGTGATCTCGAAGGCCGGGAAGGGCCAGTATGTGACCACAACGCTCAAGTGGTCGATGGTCACCTCTTTGAAGGACATGCTTAGTGCGGTCTCCTCAATTAGATCATTGAGAGCCGAAACGTTAAAATGGAGTTTGTGGGCAACGATGGTGGAACGAGTAATCCCCAAATTCATCCGAACGTCCGAGTCTTCGGGCAGCCATGGCTGCAGCAGAGACACCAGCCTCCGCAAAATCAAATTGTACAAACCCATAGCTAATGCTGCTGGAACAGTATGAAGACGATGATGATGCGTAATCGCAATTCTTCCATTTACGGAAGGATTCCTATCTCAAGAAACGAGCGCGAAATCTTAAAGTGGAGATTGGGAGGGCGAGATTGTTAGGAAGATTGAGCTTATAGAAGAAGCGTGAAGTTGGCAACAGAAACGGCGGGTAATGTCAAACAGACTAAACCAGAACAATGCAGAGAACCGGAGATGAGCCTCACTTGATTGTCATCTACAGTTCTTTTGTGCACGTGTCCCCCGTCAGTTTTTTATCTAATTTCTAAAATATATAAAAAAGTATATTCATTTTTTTTTATAATGGGTCAATTAAATCGTCAAAATTAATAATTAATAATGGTATCAATCGGCTAAACTGACTTTCTTTTGTAATATTTTGTTACACATACGTATTCTTATTTGTATTGGGTTTTATGTTGGATCATAATATACCTTACAAAGATTTAAAATTCAATTTTCATTTTCTTGACGGATAGTTTACATATGGAGACAATGTGAGATAAAGAATATTCTTGCACGAAGGAAGGGAAGACAAAAAAATGTGAGACCAAATTTACGAGACGAAGGAGAGAAGTTGTAAGACCATGCATAAGTTCACAATGACTACATTCTTATCCTATTCAATTACTAACTCTTTCTTCAACTGATAGGGTGGACATCATAAAACCAAACTACTTCAGATTACAAGTTCCTAATATGGTGGACATCCTAAAACCAAACTACTTCAGATTACAAGTTCCTAATGGGACAAAGAATCCAAAACATTTGTACCACAGCACCACCATCTTTGAAAGCCAAGGTCAAGAAAAATAGTTAGTCTACTACAGAAGACCAAACATTTCTAAAAGAACATAAATGTATGACAGTATAGGTAAAAGACAAGATTTTGTCCCAAGAACTAAACGAGAATAGGCTTGTTTCTGAACTTTGAACACCGCCCAATGATTATAAACAGAGCTCATGACAAGGAAGGATCCTGTACAAATTAGAGNTTTTTTTTTTTTTTTTTTTTTTTTTTTTCATATTACACATCCATGCTTCACTAACAGTAGCCATATACTTGAACTCGAGGAACGATGACCCTCCTACCCTCCTTTTCAGCCATGCTCGGCGTCCATTGCTTACTACCGCAATCCCTTGCTTACAAATGCTGGTGATCAACCATTCCATCTTAACAAATTCCAACTGTTCCATACTACACATTTACTAATTAAACCTTAATATCCAACGCCTTTACCGAGGATTATAATGTACTCATGTACTGCATTCTTGTATTTGTTGTTTACTCAGAATTGGAAAGTCTCAAATATTTATTGCTTCTCGGGAGAAAATTCCCAATTCCATTTTGGCGTTACTGAAGTAGTTTCCTCACATATTTTCAAATAACATACACAACGATTATCAATGGGTCAATTACAACCTTCAGAAAATCATGACACGAACACAAAAGGATAATTACTTTGCCCAAAATCAGGCTACTGAGATGCAGCTTCATCTTTCTTCTCTGACAAGTACCTATTGCAATGGAACTTGGGTCAGAAACAGGCTAATTACTTCGTCCAAAAGAAACGAAAAACTATCACCCACAATTTACATGCACATACTCACGAAGTTAAGCTGGAATGTAAGAAGTTAAGCTGGAATGTAAGAAGTTAATGTACATGCTAATACTAAATAGTCTTCGGTCTTCATAGAAGGAACTATCAGTGTGACAAGAAACAAATTTTTTTGATAACTTATTGTCAGAAAGCATGGTACAAATACCGGCCAATAGAATCTTTTGCTCACTTCCCTCTTATGTCATCAATACAACAAGGTCCCAACAATCAATGCCAGATGATAACTTAAAAAGGAAATGAATTGATGGTGAAGATAACAATACACCTCATATTTCTTTCATGCAAATACAGAAACCGAACCCCCACCCCCATAGGGAGACATTAGTGGAGTTATCAAGAATAACAAACATACAGAGGAACAACCATATAAAGTTCAATGAAGTTGCTTCGTTGGTTACTTACCCTTGAGACTTTGCCCAACGTGAGAATTGATACATCTGTACAGTCTCATTCGATGCATGACAAGCAAGAAGTAGGTAATTGCGGGGCTGCACCATCCATGCAAATCTCATAAACAGTGCTGAATAGACGCACATTGCTGCAGTGACAAGAGCAGATATTACAACTTTGACCAAACTCATAGACATGATAAATAAATGAGTTCCAACATTGATAGGTTCAACCTGCTGTCATGTTTCCAGAAATCATTTCTGGTGGCTTGTTCATGTCTGCTAACCCCTGTTTGAATCCTCCAGCATGATCAAAACAATTGCAAAAAGAAACTAAGAAAAGCTATCAAGTGAAAGGAAACATAGCAAGCATGGTGGAACTGATACTCAAATAGAAGTCAAACATACAGCAGCAACAAATCCCCAGTTGGCGACAGGTCCCCAGAAGTGAGTAGTTTTTGGACCAACAGGGCTGTTCAAGAATGCTCGGAATGACGCCATTCTTCGATTTCTAGAACAGACCATAAAATTCAAAATTAACGAAGCATCATGCAATGGTGACAAATAAAGATAGACTAAAATCATATACTACATATAAATCATCTACATCGGTGATCAATTTTAGAGAGAGAGAAGAGAATAAGAAAAAAGAAATAAGAAAGGGATCATCAGATAAACTACGCTGATGAATTTAAGAAACAAAAACCATTATCGTTGTCACAAATCCCGAACTTCAATTTCATGAACTACCACGGTGATAAACATGGAAAATTCAATGATACTATGCCCTCCCACATATATTTGCCTTCATATATGAAGATATCAGAATTAAACCTAAACAATATTCCTGCAGAATTCAACTTTGATTTCTTTTTCGTCGGTGACAAGTCCTCTAGAATCCCCTCTATAGTCAAGTGCAGAAATGAAAAAACAGAGAGAAGAAACAGAGCAGCATAGTCGAAGTAGTGTTTTCCTGAAACCAAACCTAGCTAGTCAGACAAGTTTTCTCACCCCCCCCCCCCCCCCCCCCC